>NW_024870972.1:3967500-4120000 GCF_019054845.1 Dipodomys spectabilis | reverse complement strand
CCTCAAAAAAACCCCACCTTTCAAAATCATTAGATGCGAACTTTGTATGATTCTGAAAGAATGGTGATACTGATGAAAGCACTCTAATTCTAATGACAGTGTGTGGGATACAGCTATTTGATGAGTCCTTTATGATGTGTTGTGTGCTGAGTCCTTCACAGGGTGCATTTTTTCATCTGGTTCTAATAAGATTTCCACAAGTAAGATGATTGTGCAGATGAGAAACTTGAGGCTCAGATATATCCCCATATTAAGGCCAAAATTATGTATGTACCTAACTCTAGTGAGTTGTCTCCTACAGACAATTGTTTGGGTTTATTTTTCTCGGTCGTGAACTTTGAACTCAGGGCCTAGCCCTTGAACCTTCCCTGTTGGGCTCCTGGCTAGCTCCCTACCAGGTGGACCCAAGAACCCCCTTGCAACAGAGTGTTACAGTCTAGGTATCTGTAGCTTAGGTCTGTCATCCTGCCTACTCAGACAGCTGAGACCTGACGATCTGGGTTCCAAACTATCCCAGACACAAAATGTCCTAAGAGACTACTATCTCCTATTCACGACATAAAAGCATGAAATGGAAGCTGGGCGCCAGTGACTTCCACCTGTCATTCTCACTACTCAGGAGCCTGAGAGCTGATGATCACAGCCCAAAGCCAGGCTGGGCAGGAAATTCCTTGAAAGGCTTCCCTCCAGTGAACTACCAAAAACCTGCAGGGGTGCTGTAAGCTCAAGTGATAGAGCACTTAGCTTTAGCTGGAGAGCTAAAGGACAGCACCCATGCCTAGACATCAATTCCTCCAACTTACAAGAGAAGAAAGAAATAAACCTGAAGTTGAGGGCTGGGAATGTGTCTGAGGGGTAGAGTGCTTTGCATGTATGAATCCCTGGGTTTGACTCCTTAGTACCACATTACCAGGAAAAAGTCTGAAGTGGCTGTGTGGCTTAAGTGGTAGAGTGCTATCCTTGTATCAGAGAAACTCAGGTACAGTGTTCAGGTCTTGAGTTCAAGTTCCAGGACAAGTGTATGCACACACACACACACACACACACACACACACACACACACACACACACACAGATACCAGAAGTGAAGCTGTGAAACCAACTGTTAAAGCACTGAGCTCCTGTTCTGAGCTCATGGTCAGCACTCAGACCCCGTGTTCAACCCTGAAACCTAGCCACCCAGGCCCTAACTAGGAGAGGTCAAAGGTTTCAAAACCTGATTTGTTTCACCAGCCCTAAATAACAGGAAGCATTTTTATATTAAACATGTGCTTAGATTTAGCAAGCTTCCAGAAACCTAGGAATACACCATTGCAAATGCTGAATCATTTTATTAGGTTCAGCTCCCTTGTTGTCTGCCAGAAGACCCTTGAGTGAATTGTAGCAGGTTATTTCAACACTGGAACATAGTCTAACAAAAAGACAGGATGAGTGCAGGGAACTTGGCCTGCCATGGGAGGTGGCAAAAATGAAGGCTTCCTGTCAAAACAGCACGAGGGAGAAGAGATAGCTTGCGGTACAAAGAAGCCTTTTTCTCCTGGCCTTCAGAGCTTGCCCACACTCCTCCTCACTAATTAGCCTCCATGGAGTTGCTTGTTACACAACTGTACAAGAGTGAGGCCTTTTGTCTGCCTGTTCCAACAATGAGGCAGACTTCCTTCAGCAGTCCTTGGTGCCGAGAAAACCTCAGGCTACAATGGGAACAGTGAGGGGAGCTCCGGAACATGCACTGTCTTGAATGTACTGTCTCTGCTATGAAATCATTCTATTCAAAGCAAATTTCCTAGCTGGGTGCCTTTCCTCTTAGGGACTCTGGACCTTCACCAATAAAAATACATCCATACATACATGGGGAGACATGGAGTCACTTGATTTTTTTGTTTGTTTGTTTTTAGGCAGGTCCAGGGGTTGTATTATGACCCTAGGCACTGTGCCTGAGCTCCTTTTGCTCAAGGATAGAGCTCTGCCCTTGAGCCTCAGCTCCACTCATGAGGATTTTTTATTCCTTTGATCATTTTGAATAAGAGTGCTGTGGACTTCCTGTCCTGCCTGAATTCAAACTGGCATTCTCTACTTCACAGACTCCTGAAGAGCTAGGATTACAGGCAGGAACAAATGACACCTGGCTTTCTTTTCCTCTTGTTCTTTTTTCCATGGTGACAAACTGAAATCTTCATAATGTCATCCTAATGGTTTGCATTTTGAAGTAAACTACCCAGGCCTGGAGTTTGATTGCCAGGCCTGCCACCTACAAATGGAGGGAGATCTTGAGAAAATATTTCCTATTCATGTGAATGCTTAATGGAATATTATAAAAGTAACAATTAAATTTGCAATTAGTTCATGATTCTCTTATAGAATGCCACACGAAAAATATTTGATTATGTCTTCCATTCTAGCTCCTTTGTATGATTCTCCCAATTAAAGAATACTGACTACTTTTACATTAATGGTACTTCATTAAATGGAGGCATAATTTTAGAATAATTCATAAAATATATAATTTAATATCCTCACATTTTCTCTCTCATATATATTGCAAACTACACATCTATCTATCTATCTAGCTATCTATCTATCTATCTATCTCTCACTCTCTGTCTATCTATCTATATCCACATCTTTATCTATATCTATATCAGTCAGCCATTACTATGGCTTGTTCCACAGAATTGGCTGGCAGCTCAGTTTGCCAAAGGCTTCTGTAGTACAACTGACCCTTTCATGAATTGGGCATTGTGGGCTGTGAATTCAAATGTCAACATTGCCGGAAGTTTTTAAGTGGAGTCAGAAGCCAATTTTGACACATGTTTTTCCTTCTCTGTGAAAGTCCTGGGTCTCAGTATGATCTATAATCCTTATGCCAATACATTCATGTGATAAGATGTAATAAATGAAATAAATATTATATATGTAATAATACTAAATAAAATAAAAAATAAGGGTAATAAATGTCATATGGAATAAACCTATGTATGTAAATAGATCTCATATACAGATATTTTTTTTCAGTGCTGGGGCTTGAATTCGGGCCCTGGAAACTGGGCTGAAATTCTTATCTTCAACGACGGTAAGCTTACTCTCCCCAACAGTGCCACAGAGTTACCCAGACCTTGAGTTCAAATCCCAGGCCTGCCAGAAAAATGGTGCAAATTCCAAGCCAGAGCCTTGATTTTTTTGGCCAGGACTGGGGCTTGAACTCAGCCCGTGACAACTCTGCCTCAGCTTCATCATCCTAGGCTGTGTTGCAGCCTCTGGACCCACAGCCCATCCTGAGATCCTAGGGCCAGAGTTCAAATCTTGGGACTGGCAAAAAAAAGAGAAGTGCAGAGAAGGAAGCTCAGTAATAGAGTGCTTGCCTTGCATGCATAAGGCCCTGGGTTCGATTCCTCAGCACCACATAAGCAGAAAAAAGCCAAAAGTAGCACTATGGCTTAAGTGGTAGAGTGATAGCCTTGAGCTGAAGAGTTGAGGTACAACACTATAGCCAGAGTTCTGGCCCCAAACTGAAATAAAAAAAGAAAAAAAAAACAGGGAGGGGGGGGGCAAGGAGAAGTACAAAACTGGGAAGTTCCAGAAGGTGGTATTACATTGTTTTATCCTTTGCATTGCAACCTTCCTGGGTCTAAATGACAGGGCCCAGAAAGTTTACATGACCTTGCACTGCTGAAGGTTGGTGGGATATCAGGGAAGCCATAGCTCAAACCAGCAACCTAGACCTTGGGTGCAAATCCTAGGACTGCCACCTATGAATGGAGGGAGATCCTAAGAAACACATTCCAATATACATCCATACGAATGGAATATTGCAAAGTAATAATTACATTAGTAGTTACTGTATGATTATATTATAAAATTATTCACAATAATTATAGTACATTGACTAATTTTCAATTAATACTTTGTTATGTACTTAACCATAATATTTAAATAAATGAAGGAATATCTTAACAATAATTAGTAGTAATATAGTATATAAAATTAGATAATATATAGATATCTCTGTCTTGTTTTATACATATATATATATATATATATATATATATAACAATCTACATATCTATTACTACATTTGTCATTCCTGGGCTCAGTGGTGGAGGGTTTGCCTCATATGTATGAAGCCATAGGTTTAATTCTACACTATCACATGCACAGAAAAATCTGGAAGTCTCATGGCTGCTTGTTTTAAAACAAATACACCTTAAAACTTTTAAAATAAAAAACACTATTTTCTCTCAAATCCCAATAGCGCCAAGGACTTGAATTGCTGGGGACGTTAACACACCACTTTCCCCACTAGATAGATAAACTCAGAAAAAGTCAACAGAGAAAACACAGATCTAAACAACTGCATAGATCAACTAGATTTAACAGACATCTACGGAACATTCCACCCAGCAGCATCAGATTAAACATTTTGCTCAGCAGCACAAGGAATATTTTCCAAAATAGACCACATTTTAGGCCACAAAGCAAACCTGTCCAAATTCAGAAACATTGAAGTTATACCTTGCATTCTCTCACACCACAGGGGAATAAAATTAGAACTCAACACCAAAAGCCACCAAAGAAAATCCTGTAACACATGGAGGCTGAACAACACACTGCTGAATCACGAGTGGGTCATGGGAGAGATCAGAAAGGAAATTCAAATGTTCATGCTATTCAACAAAAATGAACACACAAATTACCAGCTCCTCTGGGACACAGCAAAGGCAATACTCAGGGCAAATTTATAGCTCTGAGTTCCTACATCAACAAATTGGAGAGATCTGAAAACAACAATTTAATGAGACATCTGAGCCTCCTTGAAAAAGAGGAGCAAGATAAACCCCAATCCAGTAGATGGAAAGAAATAATTAAAATTAAATCAGAATTAAATGAATTAGAATACAAAAAAATATAGAAAGAATCAACAAACCAAAGAGTTGTTTCTTCAAAAAATTAATAAAATTGACACACCCTTAACAAATCTTAACAGAAAAAGAAGAGAACACATCCAAATAAATAAACGCAGAGATGAGAATGGAAACATCACCACAGAAACAACAAAGATACAGAACATTATAAGGGAATACTTCACAAAATTTTATGCTAATAAGTTTGAACACTTAGCAGAAATGAAACTTTTCTTAGCAAATACTGACATGCCAAAACTAAACCAAAATGAGTTAAACCATTTTAACAGGCCCATATCAAGCATTGAAATAGAAACAGCAATAAGAGACTTCTCATCTAAGAAAAGCCCAGGAACAGATGGTTTTACAGTGGAATTCTACAAGGCCTTCAAAACAGAGCCCACACCAATATTTGTCCAACTCTTCAATAAAATTGAAAGAGAAAGTTCACTACCGAACCCATTCTATGGAGCTATGATAACCCTCATCCCAAAACCAGGCAGGGACTCATCATAGAAAGAGGACTATAGACCCATTTCTTTGATGAACATTGATGCAAAACTTCTCAACAAAATATTGACCATTCGATTTCAACAATTCATCCAAAAAAATCATACAACACGGTGAAACAGTTTTCATTTCAGGGATGCAAAGCTGGTTCAGTATCCACAAATCAATTAATTCATCACATCAACAGGAGCAAAGATAAGAAACATATGGTTATTTCAATAGAAGCAAAAAAAGCATTTGACAAAATCCAACATCCATTTATGATGAAGGTTTTGGAAAAAATAGGAATCCATGGAACATTCCTCAATACAATAAAGGCTGTATTTCACAAAACTACAGCCACCATTATACTTAATGGTGAAAAACAAAAGCCATTTCCTCTTAACTCAGGAACGAGACAAGTATGTCCCCTCTCCACTTCTCTTCAATCTAGTATTAGAATGCCTAGCTACAGCAATAAGACAAGATGAAAACATAAAGGGGATCCAAATAGGGAAAGAAATAAAACTCTCCTTCTTTGCAGATGACATGAATTGTATTTAAAAAATGCCAAGGACTCTACTCCCAAATTACTATAGCTGATTCAAAACCTTGGCAAAGTAGCAGGGTATAAAATTAACCCTCAAAAATCAATGGCTTTTCTGTATGCCAACAATGAGAACAGTGTGGCTGAAATTAGGAAAGCAATTCCATTCGTAATAGCCCCACAAACAATAAAATACCTAGGGATTAACTTAATCAAAGAAGTGAAGGATCTCTATGATGAAAACTTTAAAAAACTTGAAAAAGGAAATCAAAACAGAACGTAGAAGTGGCAAAAACTCCCATGCTCCTGGATAGGAAAGATCAATATCATGTAAATGGCAATGCTTCCCAAGGCTATCTACAAATTCAATGCGACACCTATCAAAATTCCAACCTCATTCTTCAAAGAAATAGAAGAGGCAATCCAAAAAGTCATTTGGAACAAAAAAGACCCCGAATAGCTAAAACTATCCTCAATAGAAAGAACAGTGCTGGAGGAATATCAATACAAATTTCAAACTCGACGATAAAGCCATAGTAATCGAAAGAGCTTGCTACTGGCACAAGAACAGACCTCAGGACACAAGAAATAGCGTTCAAAACCCAGAAATGAACCTACAGACCTATAGTCCTCTAATCCTCGGTAAGGGAGCTAGAAGAATAGAACTGAAGAAAGACAGCCTCTTCAATAAATGGTGCTGGCAAAATAGGTTAACTACTTGTAGAAAAATAAAGCTAGATCCTTATATATCACCCTGCACCAGAATCAACTCCAAAGGCATCAAAGACCTCGAAGTCAAAGCAGACAATCTGAAAACATTACAGGATGGTATAGGAGAAACCCTAGATCTCCTTGGCTCATGCCGAAATTTTCTGAATAGAGACCCGGAAACACAACAAATCAAAGAAAGGTTGGACAAATGCGATTGGATGAAGTTGCCGAGCTTCTGCATGGCAAAGGACATAGCTAGCAAGATCAATAGAAAGCCCACGGATTGGGAGAAGAACTCCACTAGCCATACAACAGACAAGGGTCTCATATCTAAAATATACTTGGAACTCAAAAAATTAAACCACCCAACAACAAATCCTCAAAGAAACAACTGCCCAATAAATAAGTGGGCTAAAGACTTAAAGAGAAACTTCTCTGAAGAAGAAAGATGGATGGCCAATAGACAAATGAAGAAATGCTCAACATCCTTAGCCATAAAAGAAATGCAAATCAAAACAACATTAAGATTCCACCTCACTCCAGTTAGAATGGCAAAAATCAAGAACTCTAACAACAACAGATGCTAGAGGGGATGTGGACAGAAAGGAACCTTACTTCATTGTTGGTGGGAATGTAAACTTGTTCAACCTCTTTGGAAAGCAGTATAGAGGTTCATTAGAACACTTCACATAGAGCTCCCCTATGACCCAGCAATCCCACTTTTGGGCATTTAACCAAATGTTTACAAACAAGACCACACTAAAGCTACCAGCACCACTATGTTTATTTCAGCATTATTTACTATAGCTAAGATATGGAACCAACCCAGATGACCCTCAGTAGATGAATGGATCAAGAAAATATGGTATATATACACAATGAAATTCTATGCCTCCATCAGAAAGAATGATATTGCCCCATTTGTTAGGAAATGGAAAAACTTGGAAAAAATTTATTAAGTGAAGAAAGCCAGGCCCAAAGAAACATAGGTCCCATGGTTTCCCTTATTTTCAATACCTAGTATATGTATGAATCAAGCGGAAAAGGTCAGATAATGTGATATGAGGAAAATGAACCCTTAGATATGTATTTTAATGTTTTTTTTCTTTCATGCATTTGTTTCTAAAGCATTTATAAGATTATCTCTTTGTTGCTTTGTATGTCCCTCCCCCACAATATAACCCCTGCTTTCACTATATTTGATGTCAGTATAACTTGTGGAGGAGATAGGGAAAAACAAGTCGTTTAAGGATACAGGTGGACCTGTTGCAACAATGAGAAGTACAAGTTGTCATGTCGAAAACGAGCATTACAAGGTGGGTTCGGGGTTGGGGGGGAGGGCGGGAGGATTGGGTGGGGGGTGTGGGGGTAGGCTGATAAGGGATGTGAAGGGTAAACAAAGGAGGAGGCTGCAATGCTTGATAAGAAATGTATGCATTATCATGCCTATGTAATTGTAACCCCTCTGTACAGTATGTTCACAAAAAAAATGAAATGAAGAAAAAACATAACTTAAGAAATGCTCAACCTCCCTAGCCATAAAAGAAATGCATATCAAAACAACATTGAGATACCATCTCGTCCCTAGTAGAATGACTATAATCAAGAACACTAATAACAAAAGATGCTGGAGGAGATGTGGACAGAAGGGCACCCTACTGCATTCTTGGTGTGAGTGTAAACTTGTTCAACCAGTTTGGAAAGTAGTATGGAGGTTCCTCAAAAGACTCCACATAGACCTCCCCTATGACCCAGTAATCCCACTTTTGGGCATTTACACAAATGTTCACAAACAAGACCACACTAAAGGTACCAGCACGACTATGTTTATTTCAGCATTATTTACCATAGCAAAGATATGGAACGAACCCTGATACTCCTCAGTAGATGAATGAATCCAGAAAATGTGGTATATATACACAATGGAATTCTATGCATCCGTCATAAAGAATGACATTGCCCCATTTGTTAAGAAATGGAAAGACCTGGAAAAAATTATATTAAATGAAGTAAGCCAGACCCAAAAAAACATAGGTCCCATGGTTTTCCTTATTTCCAATAAATAGTATATGTCTGAATCAAGCAGAAAAGCTCAGATAAATTGATGTTAGGGAAATGAACCCTAAGATATGTACTCAAATGCTGTTTTCTTTCATGCGATTGTTTCTAACACATTTATAAGATGATATCTTTGTTGCTTTGTATGTTCCTCCCCCATGGTATAACCCCTGCTTTCACTGTATTTGATGTTAGTATAATTTGTGGAGTTTAAGGGAAAAAATGAATCGTTTAAATAGGGACACAGGGGGATCCATTGCAACAATGAGATGTAGAAGTAGTTATGTCGAAAATGAACTTTACAACTTTGGTGGGGGGTGATTGGAAACTTGGGTGGGGAGATAGGGGAAAGATGGGATGGGAAGGGGAAACAAAGGAGGAGGCTACAATACTTGATAAGAAATGTACTCATTATCTTGCCCATGTAATTGTAACTCCTTTGTACAGTATTTTCAAAATAAAAACAAATACTAATCTAGAAAAAAAAAATTACAATCACCATTACTATACCAAGAAGCTAGGCTTAACACCTTTACAACTTCTGAAAACATCCTAATTGTAGAACATCATTGAAAGCAATTTACATTATACAAATAAACTTTTTAACCATCTTTTGAAGGCCTTTTTAATTTTAATTTTAACACATACAAGGGACAGTTTTAGCAATACTAATCAGATCATCACATCACTCATTTTAATCATCATGTTTTCAGAGTCTATCTGCAGGGAAAAGGGACAGAACAACGATGGGCCACTCAGCCCCTACTATGGAATGGGCACGCACCCAATCTTACTCTTTAAGGTTAGTTGAACTGCGTTTGTGCCCACTTGCCCTCTTTTACCATTTGTGGACTCCTCCCAGGGCCAGTCTCACCATCCATGACCCCCCCCCCCCCACAGTCAGTCCCACCATGCATGACCAGCTTAACTGTACTTCTGCCTGCTCAGCCTCACCCCTAAATATAGATCTTTGGTAGTCTTCTAAGTTTTCCCTTTTTTTTTGCGGGGGGGGGGGAGGTTTGAATAAAATACAGTTTTAGACAGACAGAATTGCTTATGTTTTTTAACAGTGCTAAATTGACCTTTACATTAAAATTTTTAATATTTATCCTGAAATTGTAGCCAAGGGAACTAAATCCCAAACTGCCAAAGGATTTTAAAATATAAAATTTTAAATTTTCTAATTTTTACATTAAAGAATCCTTAAAAAGCCATTTAAAACAATGTGAAAGTTTTTTTTAATTCTTAGTAATGTCCAAACCTCTTAACCTTTTACATTTTAAACTTAAACTCACCCAATATTTACAGCATGTTGACAATTTTTATCTTGAACATGTTTACAAACACTTAGAAAACACACAGATATTAAAGCGTGCAAAAATCAAATCAGTTGTGCATAGATTTTTTAAAGATTTTTAACAAAAATTTAAGACAGTATTTTTTTAAACTAAGTACCTTTGTTAAGCTTCATTTTCCCAGGGCTTGCTTGTTTAGCAAGGCAATTCACCAATGGATCTTTTGAATCCCTTCTGTTGGAGAAGGGCTGGTTGAGGGGGTCACCTGAAACTAAACTGGCCTGAATTTTATCCATTTTTAGACAAGAGCACTTTGCAAATTGTTACATTGTCAGGACTCGCTGAAAAGTCCAAACCAGGTGCATACGCTTCCACACCCTCTGCTCAGGCAGCCTCCACAAGGAGAAAATGCAGCCCAAGGCCTGAAAGGAACCAAACTAGTCCAGCAACCTTTCAGACCTCACAGTGAGGGGAGCATAGCAGGTCTGTGGCTGAGCCCAGCCAGAGGCTGGAACTTTTATCTCCTCAGAGATCTTTAAATAAATAACAAAAATATAAATAAACACAAAAACCAAGAATCCAGTCTTAAAACAGGTACCAATTCTAAAACAGAACTAGACAACAACCAAAGACTGAGTTGGGGACTAATGGACCCTCAGTTCATCCCTACCAGAACTGCACCATTCTCACTCAGCAAGCTGAATTCAGAGTCAGCTGAGTGAGCTGGCCACCCTCACCCAGAATTTCACCACCTCAAAAATAGAACAGAAACAACACCAAAGTAAACAAGACAGACAAGTGGCCACAAAGACAAAATCAGATCTCAGTAAATTGGGCAACATCTCACCACCAGAGGATTTCTTTCTTTCTTTCTTTTTTTTTTTTTAGATTCCTGCAAATGTTGACCCAGGGGCCTTCCAAGGTGAAGGAGAACTCCCAATCATCTTGGGGCAAGGGAAAAAAGACCCTGGAAGCCATCCTCTCAGACTGACAGTCCCCCCCCCCATATTCAGACCCTCTGGGTCAAGACCCGAGGCTAAGATCTTGCTGGTGGGACTTGGTGGTCAGTGGAAGATTCATCTTTCTGAGAGTTTTCCCTGCAGGCCTCTTTCAACGTTATTGCTAGATCCTGCAGGTTCTCCCTTCTGGCACTGCCTCCTCTTCTAGAGAAAAAGTCAACCCTTGATGTCATCCTAAAATTCCAAAAGTATTAAAATGGGAGAGCAGCTGAGGTGAAAGGAGCCTCTGGCCACCCCTTTCGGGGGGCTCCAGGATGCCCGCTGACCCAAAAATGAAAGTAAAAATGAACAAGGAAAGGAAAGAAAGAGAGGCGCTCAATTAAAATGGCAACTACAAATGAGACAAAGAGAGCATGCATGTTGATCTCAAGCTCGAACCACCCCTAAGCCACGGTGGTGGAGGCCAGAAGAGTTCCTGTCCCAAAGGATGGTGGAGGCCAGGGAGTCCCTACCCGGGAGATGGATAATCTACCCTTAACCCAGAGTGGCAGAGGCGGGACAAGTCATGGTCCAAAATACGACAGAGTCCAGTGAGACCCCACTGGGGAGGGCTTCCCCAAAGGCCCAGGGCATGTCTTCCACCGGCCTGCTGGCTACCTTATAGCACGTCCGCCAACGTTTCTTGCCAGCTCCAAAACCCTACTTGCAAGTCAAACACAAAACACTCAACATAAAGCAGCTGCACCCCTTCTTACCAGCTAGCTGGACAACTCGCTGATCAGGTATCTGGGTGGCTTATGGGGGGGCTATCCCGGATGAGCTCCCACATAAAGTGCCCAGTTTTCGGACGCCCCCTCTCAGACCACCAGAGACCATGATCAATGCAAACAGCAAAGAGTCGTTTATTGCAAGCTGGAGCTTGGTCCTCTTTGCACTTGGTAACCGGTGATGATAAGAGGCCCCAAGCAGAAAATTGGCACAGCTTTTACAGTATCAAATAAACAAGTTTACAGGGTTTCCACACAAGCAAGTTCACAAGTTCAGGGGGTTTAAGTCCACCCTGGTTGCACTTCCCTTTTTCAGCTGGAACACCTGTGCAACTATTCTGTTCTTTTTTTTTTTTTGTCGGTCGTGGGGCTTGAACTCTGGGCCTGAACTATTCTGTTCTTTAAGGGTGGGCAGGGTTGGTGGCAACCTGCGGTTTTTCTGAGAACTATTTTTCTCTTTGGCAGCCCAGCTCTCTTTGGGGGTTACTATGAGGGCAGCACAGCTCAGGGGGCTTAATCTTAAAATGGAATTACTTTAGCTCTTCAGTTAGGTCCTGAGTTCAGACACCAGGAATGGTGTATGCACACACACACACACACACACACACACACACACACACACACACACAGCACATGGAGGCACCTTTGCCAATAATGTATCATTCCATTATGTTCAGCTCCCTAATTGTCTGCCAGAAGGACTCTTGAATTAATTGTACCAGTTTGTTTCAACACTGAAACATAGTCTTACAAAGACAGGATGAGTGCAGGGAACTTGGCCTGCCACAGAAGGTGGCACAAATGAAGGCTTTCTGTCAAAACTGACCACTGGGGAGAGAGATAGCTTGGGGTACAAACAAGCCTTTTTCTCCTGACCTTCAGAACCTGCGCACACTCATCATCATTAATTGGCCCGGATGAATTGTTTGTTATGCAGCTTTACAGGAGTGAAGCTTTTTGTCTGCCTGTTCCAACAATGAAGCCGACTTCCTCTGGCAGCCTGGGGTATGGAGACACCTCAGGCTACACTGGGAACACTGAGGGAGCCCCGGAACATGGATTGTCTTGAAAGCACTCTCTGTGCTATGAAATCATACTATTCAAAGCAAATTTCCTAGCTGGGTGCCTTTCTTCATAGCAACTCTGGATCTTCATTGATACAAATACATGCTCACATACACAGACACATGGAGTTACTGGCTCTTTTTTTTGTGGCAGGTCCTTAAGCTTGAACTGTAAGCCTAGACATTTTCCCTGAGCTCCTTTTTCTCAAGGAAACATTTATGGTGTCTTAAACCATGATTACCCTAGGCTGGGGTGCAGCTTTTACACCCACAGATGATCCAGGGACCCTAGGACCAGAGTTCAACTCCCAGCACTGGCAAAAATACATTAAACCAACAAAAAATGGAAGAGGAAAAACCAGGAAATGTTACACAACAGTTTTTACCTTTGTTTCCTTAGCACTGTGACCCTCCTGAGTCTCAATGACTTGGCTTGAAAATTGTATGTGACCTTGCATGGATGATGGCTGGGGGGCTGTCACTGAAGCCTGGGCCAAACCCAGATATCTAGGCCCTGAGATCGATCCTAGGACTGCCACCTACACACAGCTGAAGATCCTAGGAACCTCGTTCCTATCTATAGTAACACTAATAGAATATTTGACATGTACTAATTGAATTACTAACTAGCTAGTCATTCCAGTATAAGATTGCATGCAATAAATATAGGTCATTGATTAATTAATACTTTATTAATTCTTCTACCATGACAATTGGAAGCATAATTTTATACCAAATAATTGGTAGTAATAGAATATATAAAATAAGCTACAGACATCTCTCTTTATATTGGGTTATACACTAGAATCTACATAAATGTCTATCTGTCTCTCTCTGTATATGTTTATAGATGCATATACATATGTAAAAACACACACATGCGCGCGCGCGCGCGCACACACACACACACACACACACACACACTGCAATCTAAACATCTACCTGTTTATATATTGGCCATTCCTAGGGCTTGATCTCAGGTCCTCAAATTGGCCTGCTAACTTCACTTGCATCAGACTGGTGTGCTAACATTTAACTATTCATGAAGTGGGGCCTGCTAGGCCCTGAGTTCAAGTCAGAGAATTGCCAAAAACTTAATCCTGTAAGAAAAGCCAATTTTTCCACTTGTTTCCTTATCGGTGAAAGTCCTGGGTCTCAGGAATGATGTAGAATACATAGGCAAAGCTATGGCTTATGTAATAGGATGCAAAATGTTATATGTGTAATCATACTCACTCTTAAATACATAAGAAATAAAACACAAAATAAAATGAATACACTAACTGCAATATGCAATAAACATGTCTATGTAAATATAAATCATGTATTTCAAATATATACGAGTATTATTTTTTCAAGTGCTAGGATTTGACTTCAGGCCCTGGGAACAGGCCTGAATTTTTGTCTTCCAGCACGGTGATCTTCCCATCCCCCACAGTGCTACAGATTTATCCACATCCTGAGTTCAAATCCCAGGCCTGCAAAAACAATGGCCTGAATTCCAAGCCAAGGAGCCTCATAATATTTTAAATATTTTTAATGTATATATGTATGTATGTATGTATGTATATATTTTTATTTTGTCAGGCACAGGGCTTGATCTCAGGTAGTGGCAATTCTGCCTCATCATTGATCACTCTAAGCTGGGGTGCAACCACTGGTCCCACAGCCAAATCTGGGTTCCTGGGGCTCAAATGCTGACAGGAAAACAATAATAAATAATGTGACACAGAAAAATAAAAACTGGCAACTTACCAGTTTTACATTTATTTTCTTTACAAAGTGACCATCCTGGGTCTGAATGACACGGCTGCAAAATGTTGGTAACCTGGCATTGCTGAAGGCTGGTGGGCTACCAGGGAAGCCTTAGGCCAACACAGCAACATAGGCCATATGTTTGAAGCACAGTCCTGACCCCTACCAATGGAGGGAGAACCTAAGTGTCTCGTTCCTATTCATAGGATTACCGATGGAAGATTATGAATGGCAAAGTTGAATTAGTTGTTTCTGAATACTACTATACAATTAGATGGAGTGATTTTAGGAGACCAATGGATTTTAATAAATATTTTTGACACATTCAAAGAATACTATTAATTACATGGATGCAATAGTTTTGGGACAGTAGTTAATTTATTAATAATTCATTAAGGATAAAACAAGAATATTAATTACATGGAGGTATAATAAATACTCAAGAATTGGTAGGAATGCAGTGTATATACATGAATAATGTATAGACATCACTGGCACTCTATAAAGATCTATATTTATTTGTGTCCTACCATCAGCATGTCAATCTGTTCTTATTTTGTCAACCCCTGGGGCTCGATCTCAGGTGCTAGAAATGCTTGTCAGCTCAATATGCCCCTGGCTGGCGTGCTGACACTCACCCATTCATGAATTGGGACTTATAGGCTGTGAGTTCTAATGCCAGCACTCACAAAAATTGAATCGTGGAGTAAGAATCCCATGGTGACACATGTTTTCTGATTCTTTGAAAGTCCTGGGTGTAAGGTATGAAGTTTCATACATAGGCAAATCTATATCTTATGTAATATATGTAGTAAATATTTCATGTGTAATAACAGTCAATAAAATAAATGGTAAATAAATTAATAAAACAAAAAAATAAAATGAATAACTACACTAAGTGCAATATGTGGTCAACATATGGGGCTCAATCTCAGGGCCTGGGAACTGCCTGGCAGCTGAATTGGCTAGAGGCTTCTGTGCTGACAGTCACCCATTCAGGAATTGAGCCTTCTAGGCCCTGAATTTAGATCCCAGTACTGCAAAAAATGTAATCGAGGAGGAAGAAGCCGAGCGTGACACGTTTCCTTTTTCTTTGAAAGTTCTCAGTGACAGGATGTATAATTCAGATGCAAATATATATGCTATGTAATAGGATGTCATAAATGTAAAAAACATCATTGGTGGAAGAATTCTCACTACAATAAATGAAAAACAGATTGAATTAGTAGTGAATCATTCTAGGATAAAATTAGACACACTAATTATAGGACGTGGATTAAGTTTAATATTTTATTAAGCATTAATAGAATAAAAATTGCATGGAAACATAAATACCTAATAATTGGTAGTAACACATGATGCATAATTTAATTATATAGACATCTGTCGCATTCTATAAAATATGTAATTTATGTAGAGATGTATGTACATATAATTTTAATTAATGCTTTATTAATTGTTAACTGAGACACATGATTAAATGGAGACATAACTTAATACCTAAAAATTGGTAGTAATATTATCTATAAATTAATAATATACAGACATCTTTTGTGTATATAAAATTATATACAGCAACCTCTATATATTTATAACTCTTTCACTCCTGGGGCTCATGGTTGACTGTTTGACTAGTAAGCATGAAGCCCTGGGTTTGAGCCCTCAGTGCCACATAAAAAGAAAACCTAGAAAATCTGCTGTCTTTCAATCAACTGAGTGCTTGCCTTGAGCACAAACGCTTAGGGACAGTGTCAAAGCCCTTACTCAAGTCCCAGGAGTGTCAAAAAAAAAAAAAAAGGTAGAATATACTCACTGCAAGTATAGAAGGACAGGACATCAAATACCTCATCACAGAGAAAGCTAGGAGTCTGGTGCTGGCAGCTGTCACCTAACCTGACTTAGCCAGATGTAAACTGCTGTAACCCAGCTCCATGGGTTACCACCATCATCCTGGCTTATCTTGGCTTACCCCCGACATCTTGGCTGCTTGGGGGCTTTAAATCCTGGCAGGAAGTCTGCTAGAATCTTTGAAATATGGCTTGAAATGCTAGAGCACTAGCCTTGAGCAAATGTTATTAGAACAGCATCCCCATGTTTTGCGCTCAAGCCCCAAAAGTAACCTCCCCCAAAATAAAAACACCCCACCAAACCATTAGATATTAAATGTTCCTCAAAGAATGTGAAACCACCTTAATTCTAATGATAGCTTGTGGAACAGAGCTTTGTGCTGAGTCCTTCATAGGGTGATCTGTGCTGAGTCCTACACATGCCATGGTGCTATGTGCTGAGTCCTTCACAAGGTGGAGTGTGCTGAGTCCTGCATTGGGTGCTGGGTGCTGAGACTTTCACAGGATGCTGTGTGCTGAGTCATGCAAATAGTGCCATGTGCTATGTCTTTCACAGGGTGCATTATTTCAACTTGTCCTTGTAAGAGCTCCACAACTGAGATGATTATGCAGACAAGAATATTGAGGCTCAGATAGGTCCCCAATGCAGAGACAAAATTATGTATTACTAAAGACTAGTGAGTTGTCTGCTGCAGACAATTTTTTTGTTTTGTATTTTCCCAGCCATGAAACTTGAACTAGGGGCCTAGGCACTGACCCTTACCTCTTGGGTTCATGGCTAGCACTCCACCATGTGGAGCCAAGGAGCCCCTTGCACAAGAAGCCATGGTCTAGGGGTCTATAGCTGAGGTCTGTCATCCTTCCTTCTCAGGATGCTGAGATCTGATGATCTGTGTTCCAAACTATCCCAGGCAAAAAGGTCCCATGAGAC
This sequence comes from Dipodomys spectabilis, assembly GCF_019054845.1. NCBI lineage: Eukaryota > Metazoa > Chordata > Mammalia > Rodentia > Heteromyidae > Dipodomys > Dipodomys spectabilis. Next base: position 4,102,679 of record NW_024870972.1, on the reverse strand, counting down.
TATCTCCAATTCACCACTAAGAAACCTGAAGTGGAAGCTGTGTGCTTGACGCTCATGTTTGTCATCCTAGCTACTCAGGAGGATGAGATCTGAGGATCATGGTTCAAAGCTAGCCTGGGCAAGAAAGTCCTTGAGACACTTTGCTCCAATGCCCCACCAGAAAAGCTGAAATGGCGCTTTGGCTCAAGTAGTAGAGCACAAGACTTGAGCTGAAGAGCTCAAGGACAGCACCCATGCCTAGACATCAACTTCTACAACAATAAAAAATGACAGAAAGAAACTAACAAGCCTGAAATAGAGGGCTGGGAATATGCCTTAGGGGTAGAGTGCTTTGCATATATGAAACCCTGGGTTTGATTTCTCAGGACCATATCAATAAAAAAAAAAGCCTGAAGTTGTTCTGTGGCTCAAGTATGAGAGGGCTATCCTTGTACAAGAGAATCTAAGTTCAGTGCTCAAGTACGGAGTTCAACTTCCAAGAATGGTGTATGGGTACACACGCATGCGTGCTCGCGCGCACACACACACACACACACACACACACACACACACACACACACACACACACAGACTAGGAGTGATGCTGTTACACAAAATGGTAAGGTACCGGGCTTCTTCACTGAGATCATGGTCAGCACCTTAGCCCCGTGTCCCCAAAAGCTAGCCACCCAGGGCCCAACTAGGAGAGGTCAAATGTTTCAAAACCTGATGAGATTCATCAGCCCTAGAAGACAGGAAGCTTTGTGATATCAGATATGTGCTTGGAATTCCCAAGCTTGCGAAAACTTAGGAGAGGCATCATAGGCCCAACATTGCCCTCAATGAAACATTTCATGAGCTTCAATGCCCTAGTGGTCTGCCAGAAGGACTTTTGAATTATATTGAGAACTTTATCTGAACACTGGTATATAGGCAGGTTAAGTGCACAGGACTTTGCCTGCCATGGGAGGTGGCACAAATGAAAGCTTCCTGTCAAAACAGAGCACTGGGGAGAGAGATAGTTGCGAGTACATAGTGACCTTTCTCTCCTGACCTTCGGAGCCCACCCGCACTCCTCCTCACTATCTGACCTGGATGTAATTGTTTGTTACACAGCAGTACAGGAATGAGGCCTTTTTTCTGCCTGTCCAGGAAATGAGAGAGATTTCGTCCACAAGGCCTGGGATGCAGAGAAACCCACAGGTTATACTGGGACCAGTGAAGGGAGCCCTGGAACATGCAGTGTCATGAAAGCAGTCTCTGTTATGAAATCATTTTATTGAATACAAATTTCCTAGCTTGGTGCCGTTCATCATAGCTACTCTGGAGCTTCACCTATAGGAATACGTCCATACATACACAAAGATATGGAGGTACAGGCTCTTTGACGGGGCAGTTCCTGGGGTTGAACTATGAGTCTAGGCATTGTCCCTGAGCTCTTTTTGCTCAAGGATAGTGCATTAACCTTGAATCACAGCCCCACTTTGGTTTTTTCTGTGATCTCTTAGAAATAACAGTGTCATGGACTTTCCTATGCTGGCTGGATTCAAACTAAGATTCTCTACATCTCTTCCTCCTAAGGAGCTGGAATTAGAGTCAGCAGCCACTGGTACCTTCTTTCTTCTTCATTTTTAATTCTGGACAATCTGACTTCTTAACAGGGTCATTCCAATGGCTTGAATTTATAAGTTAACTACCCAATGATCTTTATGGCTGTTTTCACTGCGAAGGATTTTCTCGCCTCATCTTCCCCTCTGGTCACAGGTTTGAAGCCAAAAGTGAGAAATGAGTGTCACAGGAATTGGGAGAAAATATCCGCAGGACATGCCAGTTCTGTCACTTAGCATTGAGCTGCAGTGAATTTACTGTCTCCGGATGAGAGGACTGAAAGCTGCAAAGATTCTCATAATGTCTGCAATGTTCCTTTTGCCAATAAAATGATCTAATAATTATGAGTGTTTTGTGTCTCCAACCTTAAGTATCTAGAACACACTAGAAGCATCTTCATGTATCTCTTTTCCTCTAGTGCCTCTCGAGATTTACAATAAGGTTTTGTGTGGAGCAGCTCCTCTGTGTATCATTGAGAAAAGCTGCTTGAAGCCTCTTTGAAAAATCGCCATTCAAAGTCAGCCTGAGCAGGAAGTCTGTGAGACTCTTATTTCCAAGAAACCACCAGAAAACTGGAAGTGGAGCAGTGGTCCAGAGGGAAGAGCTCCAGCTTTGAGAGAGAAAGCCAAGCAGGAAAAACAGGCTAGAAAAGGCAGGAAAGAATCGGAGGTGCTTATGTCCAATTAACGACCAGATGGCAGGAAGTGGAGCTGTGGTGGCGGTAACACCTCAGCCTTGGGAAAAAACAGCCAAGGAAATCATCGGGCCCTGAGTTTAAGCCCTGGGATGACCACAAGGTATTTTCAAAAAGAGAAGGCCAAGTTTATTTTTCAATGCCCTACCTACTTATGTGTGTATATTACCTCCCTGAGTGCAAACAGAGTGTATGCAATGCTTCTTCTTTTATTTACTCATTCATTTTTTCAAATATGCTCCTAGTGCATACTGCACCATTTTCTTCATTTCAGACCCATGCCTTTTCTCTTCCAGGTTTCCAGTCCTGTGTCATTATATGATGCACACTGCAGCTCTCAGCAGCCTTTATTTACATTAATTATGAGGCCAATGCAGGACCAGTCACAAATCAGGCAGGGGAAGAGAAGATCAGGTTTTGTAGAAGTAACCAGTATTCAGAAAATTAAACTAGAGGACTTAAAATGGGAGCATACTTATGTAAAAACTACCTTTAAAGAAAATATGAAGGGGCTGGGAATGTGGATTAGTGAGTGCTTGCCTTGCATGCAGAAAGCCCTGGGTACGATTCTTCAGTATCACATACAGAGAAAAAGCCAGAATTAGTGCTGTGGCTTAAGTAGTAGAGTGCTACAGACAGTGCCCAGACCTTGAGTTCAACCCAAAAACTGGCAAAGAGATACCTAAGTAGGTAGGTAGGTAGATTAGATAGATAGATAGATAGATAGATAGATAGATAGATAGATAGATAGATAGATAGATAGATAGATAGATAGATAGATAAATCTGGTCTTGGATGTCAGGAGGAAAGAAGGGAACACTTCCCATTCATGAGGCCTTCTGCAGTGTGCTAGGCCACCAGCATCACCTTCACACAATCACAGAGCAGGAAGACTGTCTCTTTTCAATTTCTAAGGTAGCCAAAGGCCCCAGACCCACGAGGGCAGAGATAGGTTCTAACTCAGGGGCTTGGAGACAGAAGAGAAACAGCCCTACCTCTAGTTCATCTTGGAATTTGCATTAATTAAGTGGAGAATGAAGGAAGGAGAATGGACTGGCAGAGGTAGAAGAAGGGCTTCAAATCTGACAGATGGAGAGTCAAAAACCCACTCCCTAAGACGAGAGAGCAGGGTTTTTCTACTCTGTTCCTCCCCTCTCCCCCACTCAACTGGCTCTTTATTGGTAACCTAAAGATAGCCTGAGGCTCCCTTCACCTGAAGGAGGAAGGTTAATTAGTCATTGTTTGAAGAGGCTGATAAAAGCCTGACCCTGGTGTAACTCTAACAAATATTTCAGGTTTCCCTTCATTGCTGGTTGTTCCTGGAATGAATGAAGTGGTTTTGCAGCTCACTTCCCTGTTGAGTGTGTACATTCTGCCTCCTAATCCTGCAGGCCTAGGTCTCTGCACCTATCCTGGCTTTTGCAACTGTTTTCTGTCCTTCAAATACAGCGTTGCACTGGAGTTCATCCTGCTAACAGGGCTAGGTCTTGGATCCTGAGAACTTCATTTGAACCCCAGATAGGTCATTGATGTTTCTTTCCTTCTTCTATAGCTCAGGAAATCTAAGAACATTTAGAGTGCAAGTAAATTCTCATCACCAAGGGAAACACAAGAAGCTCTTGAACATCTGACCTTTCAGAAATGGAAGTCAGAGTGTCATAGACTTCCCTGCCCTGATTGGCTTCACCCTGTGTTCCTGAGACCTCAGCCTCCGGAGCTAGGGTGATGGGCATGAGCTACTGGTGCTCTGGTAGGTTCAGAACTGTAATGACATTGACAATACAAGTCAAATGCTTATAGCAAAGTGTTTGGGGAGCATATTATGCCTTTCAACAATGGACCGTTCAGAACCCTGTAGGACACAAGGTTACAATGCTAGAGTCTGAGAGGCTGGGTATATGTATCTGCTACACTTGAACCTGGAACTCTAACGCCAATTCTGGTGTACATCAGTGTTCATTTTCCAGACAATGTTCTCCTAATTAGTAAATAGGAAAAGTACTTTGATTAACCCTCACTTTTTTCCAGGTGTCTGTCTCAAACTCAAGCCTGGGCACTGTCCCTGATCCCTTCAGCTCAAGGCTAACACTCTACCACTTTATCCACAGCGCCATATGGGGTCTTTTGGAGGTTCACTGGAGATAAGAGTCTAACAGACTTTCCTTGCCTAGGTTGTCTTTGAACTGTGGTCTTCAGCTCTCAGTCTACTGAGAAGCTAGGGTTCCAGGTGTGAGCAACTGTCATTTGGCCTATTGTTTTTGACACTTGTGGGGCTTTATCTTAGGGCCTGGGTACTGTCTCTGAGCTTCTTTTTCTCAAGTCTAGCCACTTGAGCCTCTCCACAGTTTCTGCCTTTTTCTGAGTATGTGGCACTGAGGATTCAAACCCTGTCATTCATGCATGTTGAGCAAGCTCTTTACCACTAAGCCACATTTCTACCCCACCCTTCCAATTTTATCCCTCACCTGCCTCTCCTCAAGAAAAGGCTTCTGAATATAAACATTATAAAGAATTCCCAATGGGAAGATGTCCAAAGATAAGACAAAGCTCATACTTGGGGCAGACTCTAAACATGTGAAGACTGACAAATGCTTCCATTTAATTATGTACTGTGTTTCAACACTTAATAAAATATTAATGATAAATGAGTCAATATCCTAAATTATTGTGTTTAATTTTATAATATATGTGCAAAATGTAAAAAACATTATGTGTATAATAATACTAAATACCATAATCAATAAATGAATCAAAGAAAAATAAAATACAAAATCAATAATAAAAATCATAATATGAAGTTAACATACATATGTAAGTATACATCATATATTACATATGTATAAAAATATTTTTTCTCTTGCAGGACCTTCATTCAGGACATGGGAATTCTAGTCTGAATTTCTTTTCCTCAAGGACAGTGACCTCTGCCTTCACCCATGCTGCAAAGGAGTTACCTGGATGGTGAGCTCAAATCCTAGCAATGGCAGAAATACTGGGCCCAGTTCCAAGACAGTGACTTAGTTTTTTATTAGTGGAAGCAGTTATGTTTTTTCAGTTCCATACTGAACATTTAAAAAAAGCAGTGTAGAATTTTGTACAGCTATTCAGACATCCTTCTCTGAGTGTTTCTCTGAGAATTACATTGTTTCTCTTTATTTTGTATGTTTTTTATTGTAAACATATTGTACAGAAGGGTTAAGTTTACAGGAGCAAGGTAATGAGTACATTTCTTGTTGAGCATTGTTACCTCCTTCTTTTTTTTCCCCCTACCATCCCTTCCCTCCCATCTCCACAACTACCTCCCCTGCTTAGGTCAGTGACTTAGTTTTCCATTTTTGGTTGGCACAGGCTTTGAACTCATGTAGTGGCAACTCTTCCCTCACATTGCTAAAGATTTACCAAGACCCTGATTTTAAATCCCAGGCTAGGAAAGAAAACTGGCAGAAATTCCAAACCAGGGAGCTTTATTTTTTAAAATTTAGTTAAATGATTAATTAACTAATTAATTATTTTTTGGCCAAACATGGGGCTTGAAGTCAGGTCGTGGAAACTCTGCCTCAGCTTGGATCTCCCTAGGCTGGGGTGCAGTCTCCAGACTCATAGCTGATCCTGAGATCCTAGGCCCAGAGGGATTTTAGGAAGAAAAAAAAGCTGGAAACACAAAAGTGGTAAGGTGCAGAGGGCTGAGGTTTTACAATTTTTTTTCTTTGCATGTTGACCATCCTAGGTCTGAATGATATGCCTGCAAAGTAGACTTGACCTGTCATTGCTGAGGCTGGTGGGATATCAGTGAAACCATAGGCCAACCTGTCAACATGGCCCTGGATTCAAATCCCAGTCCTGACACCAATGGCAGGAGATCACAAGATACTCATTCCTATTCATAGGAATACTGATTGAAAGTGTAGTTCATGCACCAGTCTAGTCTAAAATTGGATGCAATAATCATAGAATGCTGATTGATCTTAATGAATAGTTTATTAATCATGAAAAGAATAATATTCCTTCAATGGTGGTATAATAAATATCTAAGATTTGGTAGCAAAGTTCTGGGTATCATTTAAACATAGATAGACAGCCCTGGCACTCTTTACCAATATATATTTATATATCTTTGCCAATATATATTTATATATCTGCCTATCCATGTATCACTGTTTTGGCCAAACCTGGGGGTCAATCTGGGAACCTCCTGACAGCCTCATTGGCTAGAGGCTGCCATGCTCAAACTCACTCATTCTTGAATTGAGCCTGCTAGGCACTGAGTTCAGATCCTAGCACTGCCAGGCTTGATGGAGAACACATCTATAATCTAGATGCTTTGTGATAGGATGTAAACAATGTAATAAATGGTATATGTATCATCAGAGTCAATAAAATAAATGGTAAATAAATGAATAAAACAAGAAATAAAATGATTGACCACAGCAAACACAATATGGACTGAACATCTGTACAGAATTACAAATCCTAATTTTAAAATGTATGTGAGATGAACTTTTCCAGATCTGAGGCTTGAATTCAGCCCCCCAACAAGGAGGGAATGGCGGAAGACCCTGGGATACTCGTTTCTGAACCTAGGAGGAGTCTTGAAAAGCGATCGATCTCATCCCTGAATGAGTAGTTCCTGCATGATGCGAGTAGGAAATGATGGGCAAGACTCATGGAGTATTGATTATTTGTAAAGAAGAGTTGATGAAGCATGAGAATTATCACCACAGTCATGAAATTTAGGCATCCAGAAAGATCCAAGAAACGGTAGTCACACAGTATGGATTCCATTACAGGTCACCATCTCTCCTACTCTACACAAAAATGTACTTATTTGCATATTACCTTCAGCTTATGAAAGGATGACTATTATGCTCCCCAGTTTCTGCCCGCTGGGGGGCCTCAATCTCAGGTCCTGGGAATGGCCTAGGTCCTTCGTGGCTCACAGGCTGTTGTGCTCATGTGGACCCATTTGCCAATTAGGCCTGCTAGGTCCCGAGTTCAGATCCCAGCCCTGCCAAAAGATTCATCTTGATGTCAAAAGCCAATCGTTGCACCTGTTTTTCTTTCCTGTGCAAGTCTTGGGTCTCAGCTAGGATGGAGAATAAATGGGCCACCCTGTGGCTATGGGAATAAGTTGTTATCCATGTCAGTCCAGGTATACTTATCATCATATACTCAAGAAAATACACAATATATCCATGAATAGCATACAAAATAAAGAGAATAACTACACTCAATGCACGATGAAGTCCACACACGGATGTGAATATACATCCCTTGTTTCAATGATGCATGGAGGACTATTGAGGCCTCCCTGGGGCTCGATCTCAGTTCCAGAGAATGACCCAGATCCTTAGTGGCTCACAGTCTGGTGTGATCAGGTGAACCCATTGGGCAGTTGGCCCTCCTAGGCTCTGAGTTCGAATCGCAGCACTGCCAAAAGTTCACCTTGATGTGAGATGCCAGTTGTTGCATCTGTTTTCCTAGGCTGTGCAAGTTCTGTGTCTCAGCTAGGATGGAGAATGTACAGGCAAGTCTATACTCATGGGAATAGGTTGTCATCCAGTTCACCAGAGTTATATCTGTCATCCTATACTCAAGAAAATGCACAATACATCAATGAATAAGACACAAAATAAAGAGAATGACTACACTGAACACAAGATGCCGTTCACCAATGTTTAGAAATATAGATCCTCTGTTGAATTATGAATTTATGGCTATATTGGCCCCCACCAGGGCTGGATCTCAGGTCCTGGGAATAGCCTAACTCCTTAGTGGCTCACAGGCTGGTGTTCTCAACATGTTCCTTTCACTGATTGGGCCTGCTGGACCTTGAGTTCAAATCCCAGCACTGCCAAAATATTCAACCTGATGTGAGAATCCAATTGAACCACCATTTTTCCTGTCCTGCGAAAGTCCTGGGTCTCAGCGCAGATGGAGAATGCTATATAGGCAACTCTATAGACATGGAAATAGACTGTCATCCATGTCAACACAGTTATATCTGTCACCATACTCAATAAAATACACAATACATCCATGAATAAGACACACATTAAAAAGAATAACTACAATGAACTCAAGATGCATACCACTACTGTAGGTAAAGAGAGATCTTATGTTTAAAAAAGGTAGGCTTATTATTTTGTCCAGTGCTGGGCCTTCAAATCAGGCCCTGGACCAAGCCTGACATTCTAGTCTTCAAGGATGGTGAGCTTCAATTCTCCCACAGTGCAACAGAGCTACCCAGACCTGAGTTCAAATCCCAGCACTGACAAAAGATTCATTCTGATGTCAGAAGCCAGTTGTTGCACACGTTTTGCTTTCCTGTGAAAGAAGAGGATGGAGAATGCATAGGCAACCCTATAACCATGGGAACAGGTTGTCGTCCATGTCAGCACAGTTATACCTGTCACCATACTTAGTAAAATAAACAATACCTCCATGAATTAGAGACAAAATAAGGAGAAGTGCACCAAATACAAGATGCTGTCCTCACATGTATGTCAATATTGATCCTATGTTTAAATTATGAACTTATGAAATTATGAACTTATAGTGGACAACCCTGGGGATCAAAGTCAGATCCTGGGAATGACCTAGGACCTTGGTTGCTCACAGGTTGGTGTTCACTTTGATTTATTGGCCAATTGGTCCTTCTAGGCCCTGAATTCAGATCCCAGCAATATTAACAAGTGGATCGTCAAGTAAGAAGCCGAGTGTGAAATTTGTTTTCCTTTTCTCTGAGAATTCTAGGTGTCAAGAATGATGCAGTACATTTCTACAAACCTAGTGCTCTGTGATAAGATGTCATCAATGTAATAAACGAAATGGGTTTCATATAGTAAAATCAATGGTAAATAAATGAATAAAACAAAAAATACAAGGAATAACCACACCAAACATATATGGACTGAACATCTATAGGTATGTATAAAACCTATCTTTACAATGTATTTAAATAGTATGTTTTCCAGGGATGGGGCTTGAATTCAGGACTAGTGAACAGGCTTGACTTTCTTATCCTCAAGTACCGTGATCTTCCCCTTCATCCACATTGCTCCAGATTTACCCAGATCCATAGTTCAAATCCAAACCTGGCAGAATAAATAGCGGGAATTGCAAGCCAGGGAGCTAATTTTTTTAAAACTTTTTCTCAGCATGGGGCTTGAAGTCAGGTCATGGTAACTCTGCCTCAGCTTCGATCACGCTAGGCTGGGGTACAGCCACTGGACTCACAGCTGTTCCTGGGATCCTCGACCACCAGGCCTTGCAGGGAAAACAATGTACAGAAAAATTGTGGCCTTTTTAGGTTTTCTTCCTTTGCACATGACCCTCCTGAGTCTGAATTATACTGTTGCAAATAGTACTACACCTTGCATTGCTGAAGGCTGGCAGACTATTGGGAAAACCATAGGCCCACGTGGCAATATAGGCCCTGACCAACCAATGGCAGGAGATACTAAGAAACAGGTTTCCAACCATAGGAATAACAATGGAATGTTGTCAATGTCACAGAATGAGTTGTTCGTGAATAGTGCTCCTATAAAATTAGACAGCATGATTTCAGGAGGCTGATTGATTTTATTTAATATTTATGAAGCATTAAAAGATTATTATTACTTACAGGAACACAATAATTTCAGGACACTGATTTCTTTTAAGAAAGAAAACAATTACATTACTTACATGGACACATAATAAATACCGAAGAATTGGTAGGAATGAAGTCTATATAACTAAATAATGTATAGACATCTCTGACACTCTATAAAGATATATATTTATTAGCTTACTGCCATCTACATGTCAATACGTTCTTATTTTGTTAACTCCTAGGCTCAATCTCAGGTCCTGGCAACAGTCTGTCAGCTCAATTTGCCCCAGGAGGGCATGCTGACACTCACCCATTCATGAATTTGGCCTTGTAGGCCATGAGTTCAGATGCCAGCATTCCCAAACAATGAATTGTTGTGTAATAAGCTGATGGTAACACATGTTTTCCTTTTCTGTGAATGTCCTGGGTGTCAGGTATGAAGTGGAGTATATATGCAGACCTATATCCTTATGTAATCAATGTTCTATGTGCCATAATAGTCAATAAAATAAATGGTCAAAACATGAACAAAACAAAAAATAAAATAACTACACTGAATGCAATATAGTCAACATATGTATGTAAATATAAATCATATATGTAAATTGTACATGAATAGGATGTTTTCTAGTGCTGAGGATCGATATCAGGCCTAAGGAACAGACTTGAATTTCTTGACATCAAGGAGGCAAACTTCCACTTCCCACACAGTGCAACATAGTTACCAGACCATGAGTTCAAATCCCAGTCCTGGCAGAAAAATAATGGAACCTTTATAGTATATGTGGCCCAATTCTTAGGTATTTCATTATGTCTGCATTTTATGAATGTGACTGTTTAAATGCTTAATAAAGTATTAACTAAAATTGATTAGTGTCCTATAATATAATTGTGTATAATTTTATCATTGAATCATTCAAGAACTGCCCATTCAATCATGACATACATAATATTCCATTGGGTATCACATAGATAGGAACAAGTTTCTTAGGATCTCCTGCCATTTGGAGGTGGCAGGATCAGGATTCGAACTGTGGGCTCCAGCTCCCACCACTTCACAGCGAGAATAGGGTACTCACCATTCTGTCCAAGAACATCAGCAAGACCAATGATTAGGCAGGCACCAGTGGCTCTCAGCAGTCCTCCTTGATACTTACAAGGCTGTGAAAGGAGGCTCATGGTAAGTCACCCAAGCCAAGAAAGTCCTTGAGACCCCTTTCCAACTTCAGTGCCAACATATCAAGTGTGGAGGAAAAACCAGCCTTGAACAAAAGCAGCTCACACACTGTGTCCAGATCTTGAGTTCAAGGTCCAGGACTGGCAACAAACACACATACAAAACAATCTGTGCAGCCATCCAGCTAAAGCAGGTTACCCTCTTGTCCCCAACTGCATTGGACAGAGTTCCCTGGGAAAAAGGCTAGGGGAGCCGCTGTCATCTTGCTCTGCCCATATTGCCTGCATCACAGGATCCGGCTACACCCCCATTCTTTCATGTTCCTTTCTGACCAATGGGATACAAGAATGGTGGCCACGCCCACATTCCATGCTGCTGGGTAGCACTGGGATTCCCTCTGTTTGTTTACAACACTACCAGAAGTTGAGGAAGGTAGAGGTGGTTGAGTGATCAGCAGGAGAGTCTAGGAGAGTTTGGAGTATAGTAGGAAATTGATGCTCCCACCAGCGCCCCTGCTCCCTTCCCCATTCTTGCGTGCTGAGTTTCAAACCTCAGGCAATGGCGCACTGCCAGCAGGCATAAGGTCCCAACCAGGTCCCTGCCCCTGGTCCTCTGCTCTGGGCCCATGTGTCCACAATGCCACCTCCATCGCTGCTATTCCCACCTGGAACAGCTGCCAACAGCTTCTCCGAGCAGCACAGGCGAGTGGCTGCCCCAACACCACCCCCGCACCTGGTCAGACACTCCACTGGGGGCACCATGACTCCCTGCTTGTTTCCTCTCCCTGGTTCTGAGGAGCCACCTTTCTGTCTTGGGCATTTCTGAGAAAGAGGCTCAATAGAGACTCAGGCTGTGCTAGATCGGGGTCCTCCTATCTGTGACAGGTATGCTCCACCAAGCATGGTCCTCTGTAATTGGGATGGTAGACATGCAGTGCCATGCTCAGTTATTGTTTTAGATAGACTATCCCAAACTGTTAGTCCATGCCAGCAGATTCTTGACCAGAGGTGAAACTCTGGATAGTGCCGAAACCATCGGACCTCAGTCTCCTCACAGGACAGTTGTGAAGAACAAGGGATTTATACAGAGGGATCTGTGGAGCATGGCTAGGCACAGAGGGAGCATCCTTCAGATAAGGTTCTCAGCAATTCTGTGAGCATATGACAGGAAGATACCCGGAAAGCTCTCAGGTGGGGTCTGTTATTAATTGTGCAACAGGTATGGGATTATGAAACAAAACATGGCTCTCATCATTACCCTATCCCCATGAGGAAGGGGATCCTTTACTATAATGAGTTTTGCAGATGAGGAAACAGATGCATGGAGAAGCTGGGTAACCTATTTATGACCTCAAGGTCACAGGAAGCTCAGCCTGTCTTCTCTACCATGCTCCCTGGGACAATGGGTGCTATTCAGTCCACTTCATGTGGTGGGAATCCACTTCTTGTCAGTTGTGGGTCTTGAACTCTAGGCCTGGGCGCTGTTCCCGAGCTCTTCAGCTCAAGGCTAGTGCTCTACCACTTGAGCGCACTTCCGGTTTTCTGGTGGTTGTTTGAAGATAAGAGTCTCACAGACGTTCCTGCCCGGACTGGCTATGAACCCTGATCCTCATATCTCAGCCTCCTGTATAGCTAGGATTAGAGTTCTGAGCCACCGGCACCCAACTTAAGCATAATTCTGATTTTCTTTCTTCGTCTCTCTCATAGTAACTGGCTGAATGTTTTCTGGATGAGGTGGCCCAGTGTCCCTATGTGGCTGGAACCTAAGGTAACCCTCTCATTCAGGAGGTTGGCTGTGGGTCAGGAGCTGTCTAGCTCAGACTGTTGAAACAGCTCCATGACGTAAGCCCCTCTGTGCCCTGGCTAGACCATGACGGTTATTCATTTTCCATCCAGCCTTCCTGGACTTATTGTTTTGTATTGTTTTTTACATCATTTCCTAGCACCTGGCCAAAATTATGATATAGCTATGGAATGAAAATGTAAAGCCATCTTAAGAAAGTCATTTAGGGCTCTGTGAATGTGGCTTCATGGTACGGTGATTGCCTAGCATGCATGAAACCCTGGGTTCAATTCCCCAGTACCACATACACAAAAAAACACTAGAAGTGATGCTGTGCCTCAAGTGGTAGAATGCTAGCCTTGAGCAAAAAAAGGAAGACAGAAAGAAAGGCAGAAAGAAAGAAAGACAGACAGACAGACAGACAGACAGAAAGAAAGACAGACAGAAAGAAAGAAAGACAGAAAGAAAGAAAGAAAGAAAGAAAGAAAGAAAGAAAGAAAGAAAGAAAGAAAGACAGAAAGAAAGAAAGAAAGAAAGAAGAAAGAAAGGAAGGAAGAAAGAAAGCAAGCCCTGGGTTTCCCTTATTTGCAATAACGAGTGTATGTCTGAGTCAAGCAGAAAAGATCAGATAAGTTGCTGTTAGGGAAATGAACCCTAAGATATGTATTTAAGTGTTTTTTTCTTTCATGTGATTGTTTCTAACACATTAATGAAATTATTTCTTTGTTGTTTTGTATGTCTCTCACCCAGAGTATAATCCTTGCTTTCACTGTACTTGATAATGGTATAATTTGTGGGGAGGAAGGGAAAAAACACATCATTTAAATAGGGATACTGGTGGACCCATTGCAACAATGAGATGTACAAGTCGTTATGTAAAAAACGAACTTTACAACTTTTGTGGGGGGGTGGGAAGGAGGATTGGTTCTGGGGGCAGGTGGAGGATGGGAGGGGGTGGGAAGGGGAACCAAAGGAGGAGGATACAATGCTTGATAAGAAATGTACTCATCTTGCCCATGTAATTGTAACCCCTCTGTACAGTATTTTCACAATATAAAAAGAAAAAAATTAGTAAATGCAAAATAAAGGATCCATACTTTGAATATATAATAGCTCCTTCCAAACTGACACCTGACAATAGTCCCTAATTCATGTATTTTACTTATAATTCTGTGTTGAAAAAAAAAGTTTTTGTTATTAGGTCACAGCAATTAATGCCAGGAATGTGCTTAGATGTCAGGTGAAGATTAATTCTGGAAATTCAAAGATTCGAGGATTTTGTGTGGTCACTGCTAATCACAAAGAGAAGGGTAATCTAAGTGACATTTGGAAAACTTTTTGGTCAGTGACAGCAACAAAAAGGCAGAGGCTAATTAACAATTGTGACACCAGAGAAAAAATAACTCCAGATCGAAGGAATAAATGATAGTAACTAAGGTATACCAGAAATTGTTCTAGAAAACAATTTTGGTTATTGAAGAACTAGTTTTCAACTAGGCTTATTCCTCCTTGCCTTTAGCATTCTAAATCTCTTAGGCTAGTTCTTAATCTCTGTTATAAATGTATCTATCTCTATGCTGTTCTTTCATACTCGGTATCCTTTGCTTTCTAAAAATCTGTCTTTCTTTATTTCTCTATGAACATTTCCTGATACTAAATACACCTATATAGATGGTAGAGGATGCTAATGGAGGGGTCCCATAGCTAATGAGTCATTAATGTAACAGAATGGAAAGGGAGGACATACTTATTGCTACCTCAAATTTTCTGAAAAGATGCAATGGCATCATTTGGTTCAAATTTCCATTGTTTGTCTACATAGTGTCATTCAGTGCACATAAATGCAAATATGAGCCAGGTGATGGTGGTTCACGCCTGTAATACTAGCTACTCAGCATGTTGAGACCAGAGGATTGTGGTTGAAAGCCATCTTGGTCAGGAAAGCCCATGAGATCCTTATCTTCAATTAAACACCAGAAACCCGGAAGTGGTGCTATAGCAAAAGTAATAGAGCACTCAACTTGACCTGAAGAGCTGAGGGACAGCGCCCAGGATCAGAGTTCAAGCCCCACGATCAACAAATAAAGTGAAATATGACTTTGTTTCCCCCAAAGGAACGACAAGATTAATAATCTTCCTAAGCAGAAAAATAAATTCCAAAATGATTTAATGCACCTACTTTTGCTGAATTATTTACTTTATGGCTTCTTTGCTGGACATATTCTCTATTTTTAAAAATTGTCAAATATTAGCTTTACAAAAAACTTCATCAAATATTAGTTGTTTCAAAAGAGAAGTCTATTCAGTTGATGTCACTTAGCTTTCTTACTATCTTAGTTCAAAGCTAACCCAGGCAAGATAGTCTGTCAAACTCATTTCTAATTAAAAACCAAAAAAGCACAAGTAGAGTTTCGGCTCAAGCAGTTGAGTACTAGCTTTGGGGGCAGGTGGGCAGGAAATAAAACTGTTCAGGGACAGGGTCCAGCATCTGGATTCAAGCCCCAGAACCAAACTAAACAAACTAAACAAACAAGCAAACAAAAAACCCAGATATTTCTTTGGGACCCTCCTTAAAGGAGTACTCATTTGACAAGAGGCTCCTTTTAGTGATCATACTCACTGGATCCTGCTTTTTTGGAATCCTTATTGCTCTGGAGAACTCAGGACCAGACTAAAGAAATTGATAACTGACTCCTGCAAATAGAGATTCATCTCAGGTGTGAAATATCCATCCGTAAGGCACTTTAAAACCTCCCTGTCTTTGTTTCTTTGCAGTAGAACACATTTAAAACAATGTTATTTCCTTTTGTTCTATGATGGCTTTCAAATGGCACATTATTTCTTTTTGTAATACTCTCAACTATAACTTTACAGAAAAGTTTTATATGAGAAAAGAACATACTCGAAAAAGTCCAGGACAGAGTTTCCTTCAAGCCTTGTGATTCTTTTCTTGTACAGTAAAAAGGAAAGCACAAGTTAACTTGAACTTTGTCATTCCTCTATGTTCCATTCCTCTCCTGGGATCAGTTTCCATATCCAGTTACCTTTACTTCCAGTAACAATCGATGGTGCTGCTTGAGGTATAATGAATGTTTTCTGGCTTCACTGAAATAACACAAGGACACCTTTGGACCTGAGGTAACACGTGTTTCAGAGAAAACTTAGTAAAGAGAACATATGAAATTTATATTGCTTATAAATATATAATCCATGAGTATATTGAGTTCAATCTTTGTAAGGTCTCTGTAAATTAAAGTGAATTTTAAATGGAAAGAAGGTTCTCAGATCATTCTTTTTGTGAGTGTATGTACAGCACATTATTTCCCAAGTGTATTTGAGTTAACAGTAAGGGAAACTATAGCAATAATAGGAGAAAGAGAAGTTCTGTGTTAAAGTATATGGGTTCAATGCACTATAGAAGACTCTACAAATAAGACAACATTGAAACAATAAAGCCAAGTCCTGTATGTAGATTTATGGGAGTGATATAGAGAAAGCATTAGTCCTAGGTGGAACACGAAGTATGAGGCCACTCTCTTTCTAAATCACGCTTGCTAATCACACAACTATGTAGAAAGTAGAATGGAAGTATAATTCTGGTTCCAATGCAAGTCAGATATAAGAGCATGGACTTAACTGGAAAAAAATCCATCTTGAGAGAATAGGGCTTATACTAGCACTGAACTGCTGGCTAAGATGATATTTCTTTTTCTTTCCTTATATATTTATTGTTGGTGGTGGTGGTCTTGGCACTTGAACTTTGAGCCTGGGCACTGTTCCTCTGCTATTCAGCTCACGGCTAATGCTCTACCACTTGATCCACAGTGCCACTTCCAGTTTTCTTGTAGTTAATTGAAGAAAAGTGTCTCCGGAACTTTCCTACCCTGGCTGGCTTTGAACCCCCATCCTCAGATCTCACCACCACTCAGCTTACGATCACATTTCTAACAGTGTACACTCAGGGTATGTAATGGGTATATTCATCTATCTTTATATGAATTATTGAGTTACAAACCTTGGCTACAGCATAGACTTACACTCACAAAAATGTTTATAGCTTAAAAGTTGATACTCCTGGAGAAATAAAACCTAAGAATGTAAAGGAGTCTGCATAGTTCAGTTTGCATCCAGCTAGGTTAGAGCAGTCTTTGCAACAGTACCTATAATTGAGGAGCCAAAAGCTGGATTGGAAGAATGGCTCAGGTGATGGAATACCAGTGATGAGCAAGATTGATGAATAAGAGATTGAGGCTTTTGCATACATACATACAAACATACACATACACACTGAGGCACTTATATGTGCACACACAAAACACAAATGAAATGACTCTCATAATATGTAGAAAAGTTAGAAAACAATAGAAAATATGTCCTGAGTAAGACTAGAATCATGTGATAATTTTTAATATTAGAAAGTCCTCAAGTTACTTTTTTCAAAAATGTTTGAGAATATTACATAGGTAGGGACCAGAGATAGTAAGAGAGTCAAGTATTCATTATTAAAGGTATCGGACACATTGAGGAATGAAACAGAGACCCCGCAGGTTCATCTGAAAATGTTCATATCCTGTGTCAAATGTTAGAAAATGTTTGAAAATAGTACAGGAACAGTCTGAGCAGTGTAGTGGGTAATATCACTGGAGAAATTCAGAATTTCTAATCTGCATCGATTAAATAAAACAAGAAACTATGGCAGGGCAATGTAATATAAGCCTAGAATTCTAGCACTAAGACTAAAACAGAAGATTAGAGAGTGGAATTACATAGTGATACCTTCCCTGGACTAGGTAGTATAATTTTGTCTTAATAAAACAAACCAAACAAGAAAGGAATACACAGTTGGAAGGTTGGGCTAATTTTGTCATTTTTTGAGAAGTCAAGTTACCTATTGAAATGCAACTAATATATAATCCTCACTTGTGTTTTATTTATTTATTTTTTTTTTGTCGGTCGTGGGGCTTGAACTCTGGGCCTGGGCGCTGTC
This sequence comes from Dipodomys spectabilis, assembly GCF_019054845.1. Classification (NCBI taxonomy): domain Eukaryota; kingdom Metazoa; phylum Chordata; class Mammalia; order Rodentia; family Heteromyidae; genus Dipodomys; species Dipodomys spectabilis. The sequence goes on along the minus strand of NW_024870972.1, from coordinate 4,084,858 downwards.
CCTCAGCTCTTCAGCTCAAGGCGAGCGCTCTACCACTTTGAGCTATAGCGCCACTTCCGGTTTTCTGGTGATTTTTTGGAGATAGGAGTCTCACGGTCTCTCCTGCCCGGGCTGGCTTTGAACCGCGATCCTCAGATCTCAGCCTCCTGAGTAGCTAGGATTACAGGCGTGAGCCACCTGCGCCCGGCCACTTGTGTTTTAAATTCTCTCTCCATTACAGAATACTCTTAGATGCAAAATGACTCATGAATACCTTCCAAAATTTGAGAAAGTAAGTAATCATCATTCTATTGGATTCCAATGAAATGATGAAGGATTACAAAAGCTTAAGCCGGAGAAATAACAAAGTTTGTCTAATGTAGGACTTTGTAAATGTTGCTAAACTAGAATTGAGATTTAAAATAAATATTTTGGTTTTGTTTGTAATTTCATATTCTATTGTATACTACAAAATTCTTTTCTTTTTTTGTATTCGTGTGGCCTGAACTCTGGGGCTGCACACTGTCCCTCAGCTATTCAGCTCAAGGCTAGTGCTCTACCACTTGAGCCACAGTACCACTTGCGGGTTTTTTTCTTATGTGGTGCCGAGGAATCGAACCCAGGGCCTCATGCATGTAAGGCAAGCAGTCTACCACTGAGCCACCTTCCCAGCCCCAAAATTATTTTTAAGTAGAGGGTTTAATTGACAAATTCACAAATGATTCTTGCAGTCTACTTGCCTAGAATATTCTTTTAAGAGACATATAATTAGAAATTAGTTAATAGATAATTCCAACAATTCATGTATAAAATGATAATGTGAATAATGTAGACAGAGTTGCCAAGAAATGGATGATATTAATTTATAAATTTAGAAAAAGCAATTTTTTGAGGCTTTGGTATAACATAGTATGAGGAGAATAATTCTGTGAAATCTTCTTTCTTCCACCTATGTAACACAGGAAGCAATTTCCTTAATTATGTGCCTCTGTATACAATGAGAAAAATGCTAGGTTTGGGGTTTGTTTTCATTTTTGTTTTTGTTTTATTGGTTTGTCCTAGTGCTTGAACTCTGGGCCTGAACACTGTCTCTGAGCCTGTTTATGCTCAAGGCTTGTGCCCTACCACTTCAATCTCAGTGCCACTTCTGTCTGACTTTTGCTGAGAAGTTTATTGGAGATAAACATCTAAGGAACCTTCCTGTCTGGGTGGGCTTTGAACTGTAACATTGCGCTCTTAGCATCCTGAATATCTATGATAGTTAAAAAAGTATAAATATGAATAATATTTGCAAATGTTCTGATCTCAAGAATACCAGTGAGGGAAAATGATGCAACCCAGTTTATTGTGGTATTCTTTCGAGAACATGGAGGGCATCACATTAGCAGAGGTGTAGTATTTTTTCACAATAGAGATAAGCTATTCGTGATGTAAGTTAAGGGAACTTTTAGGTGCACCCTACACCTTGGAAACTGTTGGGCTAGGATGACTTTATGGCATAAATCTTCGGATTAATGGTCTTAGAAGTAATAGCTTACTCTGATAAACAATTGCTTATTCTTAAAGAATTAATTATTACAGATGCTTCATAGTTTTATCCTTTACCAGAATGTGGCTATTTTTCTGTTTACTTCTCAATCTGTAGCAACCCATTGGAATATTAATCTATTGCAGAATTACATAACATGCAAACAGGTACTGTTTTGAAGCTCTCAGGTAGGAATGTTCAGAATTTGAAAATGAGTAGTTATTAGTCATAGGAATTTTGAAGAACACATATATTCTGTCCTCTTAACAACTTATTTACTTTTAAAAGTTATGGGTTTCCATAGAATGAAACTGTTTTCTGTTTTAGTATGAGAAAGTTTAAATTTATTCTTTTTTCAAAATATTGGCAAGTATATTGTGAAAATATTGTCTAGTTAGATAACATTCAAGTTGATGGTCCTCTGATTAAAAAGGGGTAATTAATTCATATTTAATGCCAAATAGTATTGATTTTTAAAAGTTACTAAAATAATAATATCTACTATACCAATACAGTGAAATTTTATTTCATGTAGCTTATTTATTTAATTTAATTTTCTTGTCAAAGTTATGTACAGTGGAGTTACAGAAATTGTAAGGTAGTGAATACATAATGTTTCAAAATTGTTATCCCCTTTCTCATTTTTCTCACAGTTTTCCTTCACCACAATACCCCTCACAAGTTGTAATGTACATTTCCATCATATTGTCTTGTGAGCATTTCTATTGCATTGGTTTGCCCTTTGTCCTGTTTCTCGCCATTTTGTTGTTCCTATTCCCTTCCTAATTAAGGTAAATATATACCAATACACAGGGTATCAAAATCAAATACAGCAGGGAATAAACCATAGGGAAAAATGCCAAAAGAAAATAGAAATCACATAGTACATTAAAAACAACAACCACAAATAAAAATCTCTGTTTCCATATCTTGGATTTCATTTTGCTTAGCATCAGCATATATGGTCATATATATAGCATAACAAAGGCCCTGGAAAATAATAGTTGCATGGACACGATATCATGAAAACAACATGTTAACTGTTTTTGATAGTATAGGTGGAATTGGATTCTGTTAAAGGAATTTCAAAAGAGTTTTAAAGTTATGACAGGTAAATTTTAATTGTTCAAACTTTTTAACAAGTTAGCCTATTAAAAATTTTTTTAATTGCCTGGGAGAATAGGCTTTCATGCAAAGAAATCCATGGAGACTTAGCTCAGAGGGAGCAATATGGGTGAAGATGGCTCTTTTTCACACTAAACAAACAAACCTCACAAACCTTGCTGTAAATCCTGTAGGTAACCTTGAGAATTGTCCTTACCCAAGAAATATACTCTTACTGTGTGAAACAAGGGTGTAGTGGAATTTAAATTCAAAGTTCTTTAAAAAAAGACATCAAAATTGTGATTTGATCTTTACTTACCAAACAGTAATTCTCTGAAAAAGATAATTGGGGTCAAACTATTTAGGGAGAAAGTGCCCTCCACAATGAAAGAAGGTATTGGGTTTAAACTTTTCTGTTTATAATACTTTGTACAATGTCTTTGCACATAAAGCACTGAAACAGAAAAAAATCTGATTGGATACTTCAAACCAATGATTTCACATTTCTAAGTGGCTCAAAAATATAATATCATTATTAACATGAGACAGTGAAGACTTCTCTTATTACATAAGCCAAAAAGTTTTGGGATCAGAAAAGAAGAGCAAATGGAAAAAGTAAGAAAACAGTGTTCTTAGAAGCCCTAGCTAAGTGTATTGGCTTCAGCAGTGGAGGGAGGCCAAAACTTTAAATAGATTGTCTTAATATTTTTGCTACCTAAAGTGGTTTTACAGAGCCTATTTGGCTCACTTCAATCCACACTAGATCGAATGAAGACATAAAAATAAATTCCACATCCAAATAAAACAGTTTTAAAAGAGAAACCATGAAGACGTAGCAGTGGGGGAGGCCTTATAATCCTTCCACTTCAGTAGACTTTAAGCCAAGAAGCTGTGATTAATTGGAAATCAGGTAAGAGCTAAGAGGAGGACATAGAAATAGGACATAGAAGTATTGTCCTTTGTAACAGACACTGTCATCCAAGGTATAGGTGATTTAACTCTATTCTTCTCCATACATCTTGTTTCTTTGTTTTTTGTTTTTTTGGGGGGTCTGGTCGTGGGGCCTGAACTCTGGGCCTGGGCGATGCCCCTCAGCTCTTCAGCTCAAGGCTAGCACTCTACCACTTGAGCCACAGCGTCACTTCCGGCATTTTTTCTTATGTGGTGCTGAGGAATAGAACCCAGGGCCTCGAGCATGCAAGGCAAGTACTCTACCACTGAGCCAACTTCCCAGCTCCTCCATACATCTTGTTAAGCAAATGCAAGACCAAGAGAAAAATAATCTATTGAAGTAATTTTGCAAAGAATAACTTCACTGTTCCTGATATGGTGTCTAACGAGAGTCTTAAGTGAGAAGATAAAAGTGGAGTATACTTTGGTTTCCTCTACGCATCTTGTTAGCAAACTATATCTTTAAGGTTAGAAGTAATTGAACCAAAAAGTGGTGAAGTACTTATTTTTGTGGGCACTTTAGACACAAGAAGACTTTCAAGGTAAAAGAACAAAAAAGTATAGCTAAATATTTGTGATCACAGCTTCTTGGATTGGTTTTTTGGAGACAATGTTTTACATGAGAGTTTGTCCTCATTATCATAGATGTTGGGTTTTCGTGGCAACCAAATGCAAGAGGGAAGTTTAATGGACTCGCTTGGACAAGTAAACAGCATAATAGAAAAAATGGCAAATAATCTTTAGTGAATTACATTGACCGATTACTTTGCCAGAACAAAGAAGGAAAGACATAATTCAAAATCACTTGACTGAAAAGTATGAAAAAGAGTAGTAAAGAGAGATGAGAGAAAACATAGAGGACTGTTTTCTCTCCAATGGAATAATGGGTTTTGATCTTGTTTCTTCCATTCTATATTCACCAGCTATCAAGTGTATCTCAGGACTGGAATATCCAGTTCAGACAAAGAGATCTCCCATTAGAAAATATTTGCTGCAGATGTAGGTGATTTATAACCTTAGACAATCTATTTAAATCTGTTCAAAATTCTCCCCTACCCCAAACTGCCCTCTTTGAACAGTTGGTTTGCTTTTCCCATACTGCCTTTGATTAACTATTTAAAATTTTGAGAGGTCATATTCATACTCTCTAGAGATTGCTGTTTGGTTGTGACATTTGTGTTTTTGGTTTTTGTTGTGTTTTTAACTGAATTTCAAAAGATTGTGGTAGTGTGTTACGATTAAATATGTCCATGTAATTGTCCAGTGCTCCTGGGTCAGAGTCACTCCTTCTATCATTCTCAACCAACCCCTTCTCCAAGATTTATTTCAGATTTACCACTTACTTTATCACATGTGTACATTGAGTGTTCTAGTTATACTTGCCACTTTTTAATTTTTCATTCAATGTTTTTACTAATATTCTTCTCTGGTTTCAACTTCTTGATAGTCATTCTGTTAAACTGTCTGTTCATACTTTGACAGGTTTATATACATTCCATGGCATTTCAAACCTGCATATACTTGAACTGATATCAGCTTATATTTTCATAATTAATTCATCTGCAATAACAATTTGAAAGACTGGAGATGTGAAGGACCTAGACATGATTTTATTCTTATCCATTTGGAAGATTAATCTTTAGTCAACAAGAAAGTTTAAAAATGGCTTAGAATGTTTTGCTAACTAGCAGTTTTTATAAATGACTTTGTACAATGGTTTGTGATTATTTTATTTTACATGGGATAATATTTTCTACTACCTATAACTTTTGGGAAAAGAAGAAAACTAAAATTTATTACTTTGGAGGAATATGATAGAAATAGAAGACAGATTTTATGTTTGTCACATCTCTGATGAGTACCCATATTCAAGACTTGAAGTCATATTTCTTAAGGAAAACATCAAACAACATGATAAGGCAAATATTCGTGATCTTTTAAAATCAAAAAGAAAAAACCAAAAAGAAAAAAAAAAAACAGAAAGAAAAAAAATCTGGAAGTTGTGCTGTGACTCAAGTGGTAGAGTGCTAGCCTTAAGCTGATGAGCTGAGGGACAGCGCTTAGGCCAAGAGATCAGGCCCCACGCCCGGACCCCTTAAAAAATTATTTTAAAAGGAATATATTTTCAGGAGATAAATATAGGTTACCATTGATTTGAGAATGACAACCTTTTTAAACTACATAACCAAGTTTTACTGAAGTACCAGTGTTTTGAAGCACTAAGGATCTTCTCAATTAATGTTTTTCTGAATTCTATTTGACTTCTAATTCAAGTTTTCCGAGCCTTCGTAGACAAATTATGGATTTTATCCTTCCAGGAACTATTTTTTGGCCTACTTATACTGGACTGAAATCTTTCATTAATCATTAGGAGAGGGGTATTAAAGATATTCTTGTGACATTTGTGATCTTGTTCACTCATATGGGCTGGTCATCTGTAAATTGAAAGTATGAATTACAGTAGTTTCTCTCAGATTTTGTGATCTCATCTTTCATTTTAAGTTGCCTTGCATTTCACAATTGCTTACTGCTAAACCCTGTGTAATTGGGGCCCTAAATTATTATAGGAAATGAGAAGTTAAGATGAGTCTTCAATTACTTTCTGTTGGCATGTTGCATGGGCCTAAGTGAGAAGACTTGCCCTTGTTATCTGAGGATGCAGATACTGGGACCTGGGATGCTAGAACGCGTGGGTCCTGTAGAATAATAATACCTTTTGGACATCATATCAGCAAAATTTGGGTATGATCAGAAATATGGAGAAAACCATTCTGGGTCCAGCGAGTGAAAACAATATACAGAGCAACAGAGTAAAATCCCTTGCAGATTAGAGGAAAACATTTTTTTTTTACCATATGAATTCAGTAGACTAAGAACACTTAGAAGGTATCACAAGTTTATACCGAAGACATTGCATTGATACTTCTTATATTCTAATATATATTCTAAACCTAATTATTTATATTCCAATCTATTTATTGTAATAAATATCAATTTATTTCTCAAATTATCGATTAATTCTAGTAAGTTTCATTGTGTGAAACATAAAATTAGCACATATAAATACAAAATATATAACTATATGTAATATAAGGAAATGTTTTTCATCGTTCTGTTGTGGTTAGGGTATCAAAGGCAACTCTGTTTTACAGTATTATTCCGGTATCTCTACCTCAGAGTTTGGTAGAGTTAGACCTAAAGCTTTACCATTTGTAGATTTACAGCCTAGAGGCAAGAGGAAACACTGTAATTAAAACATTACCAATTTAAGGTCTAATATCAAGGAGAAAAATATGGACTTCTCCTGGCTCTATGGAAATATTTGGTGATAGAAATTCAGTAGTGTATCTTCCTGCCTGGTTGGATGGTAGACAGGTCAGGACATTAGGTAATCATGCATAAGAACAATTTTTTTCACCTTCTTGGCTTTAGCTATTTTTGAAATGGTAGGTATAATAAACATTTACATTTTGATAAAATACTTTCTAGTCAGAACTGTTTATTTCTCTATGATCCCTTGTAACTAAGATTAGTTTTGTTCCAGTAAGATAATCTTTGCTGTCAGGGTAAGATATTCTGTTTGGTCTGTTACTACATGGAAGAAGGGTAAAGGCTGAGTAGACATTTGTGCCAATAAGACCTCATTTGGGAAATTTTAAGCTGCAAAAGTTTAGAAGTAGCTCTTCAGCAAGGCTTTGAATCCATTAGCTCCACAAAGCTAACTCAGTTGATAAATAAGTACTTGAAAAGCCATCTCTTTGAACCTAGCTATAAAGGCTTCAAAGTATGATCAAATTTAAAATGAAAAAGACTTAAAATAGTCATTGGCAAAAAAATGCAAGTGTGAGCAGTCTACCGAACAATATGTTTTTTCCACTATACACAGAATTTCAGAGAAATAAGATCAATAGCATTGTTAGTAACAATAAGGTTTCCTTGTTACAAATAGACAACCAAGGATATATGCCTGTATAGAGATTGCATCATTAACTACTTAAATTTACAGGATACTACATGCTTCGGCAGCACGTATACATAAATTACAACAATATAGAGATTAACATGCCCCTTGGACAAGGATGATATGAAAATATGCGAATTATTCCATATTTTTCATTCTTCAGTTGCTAGAAATGACAAACAGTTATTAAAAAGTTGATTACAAAAGTACAAGTGTAACAACATATGTGATTCATATAATTAAAAGTTAGTTTGATATCAGTGTATTAAATCTTCACCTTAGAAAGGTCTTTACATAGCATAACCTTTAAAAACTTTTGAAATTAGATAACATTTTAATTTTATCCCAAAGAAATAAAATACTATAAGGACCTAGGAGAAAAAAGAATCTTAAACTGTTTTTATATGGAATGCAATCTGTAAGGACACATTTATTAATGAATTTATATAATATATAACAATGTAGTATTCAAAGTATTATATCTAGGAGAGAATGAAATAGATTATGGACATTTTAAAAACAGAATACAGAATATGTTAAAATATCCTTTCTTCAGACAAGCACCGGAAATATCTTCAGGTTCTGTACTACTCATTTCAACAGATATGGTAAAATTATTTCTGATTTAAAAAATCACAAGCTCCACAGAAATCATTCTAGATGTATACAAACAACTCTTGAATATATTTTGACATCAAAGTCAGGCAATTCATTTAGAAGAATACCATGGAATCCATGAATTTTTAAAGTAAGATATTGCTGTTGCTTTGTATTGTGAAAATATTTTGTACAGAGACAAAGGATGGACTGGCATTTTTGAAATTTAAGTAACTTAACCAAATCATTAAGACATAGGAGAACAATTTGTACAGCCTTTCATAACTTCAAAGAGGTAGTCATACATACTTATCTTTTGGAAGTATCAAATGCAGTTTCTTCCAAGTTGTTCTTCAGACCTGGTTTAAAATAATGGTTCAAAAGAAGGAGATCAAACGTATCTTTGCTGTTTCTATTCCCAGTAGCAAGATGCAAGGAGGTCAAGAGGCCTTTTGTTTAGACATTGGTATCTACATCATGATGAAGTAAGAAAGAAGCCACACTGGTATTATTCCATGTACAAGCACTGTGCAGGTGTGTCCAGCCATTCACAGTTATTGCATGAATATCTGCCTCGAGCCAGCAACTCATGGACAATGTCTCAGTGTCAACTGTAGGTTTCCTGATGAAGAGCAGTATACTCATTGTCATCCCTAGTATTCACACGAGTGGCCTTTTGGGAAAGTTTTCGCCACACTGTAGAAAGCCAAATAATTTCAGCAGCCCAAAGAAGAAATTTGCTTGGATCCTTCTCCATTTTTTTCTTACAAATGATACCATTCCTCACTTTTTCATCTTCTTCCTTGTCTTCATCAGAATTGCCTAACCAGAGACTTTGAGTACCAGTTGGAATGAGGTGTCCATGTATTTCCCCAGTAGTTGACGTTGGTTTAATAATTAAACTTCAGTAGAGAAGCAAAAAGTTTAAAAACTGTTACAAAGTAAAGTAATTAATCAGAATATGTTACTATTCATAATAATCATAAGCTGAATTTATAGTGATAGTCAAATGTGTAAGAAATGAGACAATTTGCCATACATTTGCACTTAATAAGTGAGAAAGAATTTTCTAGGTCATTTAAAATATATCTTAAGTTTAATAAAGAACCTATTCTGTGACATAATATGATAATCAGATAAAGCTGATATTAGAGCAAAGAACAGATTCTACTAAGTTTTTGTATATTAATGTATATACTTATTTTGGTTGTGGGAAACTGTGGGGATTTCGACTTGAGTTATTGCTCTTGCTAGGCAGGCGTCATATCAGTGGTTAATTTTAGGATAGGGGTTCCCTTTCCACAAGAACATGCACCTGATCTGTCATTTTAGCCTTCCCATCATCAATGTCATCAGAGTTGCAGACCAACTTGTCTAGCTTCCTACCTTGGCTGGCCTGGATTCCGCAGTCCTTCCAATCTTAGCCTGTAGATAGTGCAGTGTGGTAGAAATGATCCAATGCACCCAGCTATAGATTGAGAAGGAGGTCCACTAAAATTTCGGCCTGGTTCTATTCTTAAGCCTCCTCAGTAGTTACAAGTAGAGGTGGGAGCCCCTGGTGCCAAGTAGTAAGAGTATTTTTTAAAGTAACTAGACATATATATGACTTGTGATTACCTCAGGAAAAAAATTCAAAAAATAATTTTTAAATATTCACATTATAAATATGTTAAAAACAAAATATATGTGTCTGAATAATTTACATGTGTAAAAATCATGCAAAATTATATTAACTAGTCCTACAACTCTGAAAAAAGAATTACCCTAAAGAAACAGAAGAAAATATCTAAGTTCAAAATTTGAAATTTAGAAAATTAAATGAAGTGTACTCTTTAGATGACTTAAGTAACTGTAAACCCTCTGCATATAAATTTTCTTATAAAAATGCATGAACAAAGAAAGCAAAAGTACCCATTGATCAATAGCAACAGCAAAAGCATCAGTAGTTCTTTTTTGAGCATACAAAAAAAATCGATGGAAGTGATAACAATGTTCCTTCCATAAGAAATGTACTTATTTATGTAACTGTAACCCCTCTGTACATTACATTTACAATAAAATTAAATTGAAATTAAAAATAAACCAAACAAGGGATCTTCAATCATATTATGACAAATTTCTAATCAGACACTAGATTAAATATTAGACAGCAAGGGCAACACATTTAAGGTGTTAAAAGGACATATCTAATACCAACCTTTCTAACAAATATATATACTTCCCCCAAATGTGAGAGATGAGCTAAGTACCTAACGATGGCTCAGGCATATAACCTTAACTACTCAGGAAGGTGAATTGTGAGGATTGTGGCTCAAAGACAGCCTGGGCCTTGTCTCCTCAGAAGCAAATTGTAGGAGAGCTGTCCTTGAGAAGGACGGAGGTCTTCTTGCCATGTCATTGCTGGAACAAATATAGGATAAGGTGGCCATCAAGCATGGAGGCTATTGGCCAGTGTCTCCACAGAAGCAATTTATGAGATTCAGGAGTCCTCTACAAGGTCAGAGGACTTTGACCACTGTCCTAGTAGTTTCAGGAATGGCATAACAATGACCAGAGCAACCTCAATCCCACATGGAGTCCTTAGCAACAGTCTTTGAAGCTTATGGGCTAGAGTATCAATGCTGGCAAGCTATGATTGGTCCACTTTTTCTCTGACTTCACTGGCCTAGACTCTGATTGGTCCATTTCTTCTATGATGTCACTATGATGGGCTGTGATAGCTCCGTTTTGAGAGGTCATGCAGTCTATATAGGAAGCCACTGTGCTCCAACCTATGTCAGTTAACACCTCTAGGAACTCTTGATTGGTGACACGCTGAACTGACTCAAAGCAAAATTCATGATTTTTCTGATTTGGGGGGGGGTATGAGTTGTCGTTTGGTTTTGGTATTTCTTTTTATTTTTTCTGTGTTTCCATTATTTTATTTAGTTAATTTTAGGTAGACTTGCTACCTGCCATCATAGCAGAAGGATGGAAGAATACAAAGAATCATCCTCCATATCCTTGAATGAAGAGATCATCAATCAATACCAGATGAAAGAGCTCATTGACCATGGTACCAATGGACAAGTGAAGCTGGCTATCCACACCTCACACACATGGAAGTGGCAGTTAAAATACTCCTGAAGGGATGAAAGGTTAAGGTTTGAGGCAGTGACCACTTGTTGCTTGTTTCTGTCTAGCAAAGCAACACGTGGTGGTAAACAAACACCTGGCTGATTGTGTGCCTTTATAAGACCTGCAAATCCTTAGCTCAGGGCTCTCCTCCTAGGCTCCGCTGTACCGAAGTGTAGGACGAGGCCCAAGCTGCAGCACGTTTAAATAAAACAGCTGTAGAGTCTGACTTTTGGTGGTCTTTTTGCGGGGGTGGGGGGTTCCTGCAACCATGGCATAACATATTAGTGGGGGCTGGTCTGGGATACCCCCCAAAGACCCCGGAGACCTCAGATTCTAAAGGTAAAACAGCGCTGTCATTGTTCATTTGCCTTGTCCTCTTGTTTGTCTGTTTTACTTTCATTTTCCCTTGTGAGGATGGCCCCTCCAATTCGTAAAGGGTTGTCAAAGTGGACCCACTTGCACGACAACAGTGGAGGAACTGGGAGACGTCCCATATCCTCTTGTGGGGAGGGGATAACCTTGCTGTGTGGAGCAGAGGTTCTTGGAACCCCACCATGTAGAGGGGGGGTCCTTGGAACCCCGCCATCTGGGGCAGGGATCCTTGGAACCCTGCTGTGTGGGGCGGGTGGGGGTCCTTGGAACCCCGCTGTGTGAATTGTGGGGCCAGGGTTGGTTTGGTGTTGGGCTGGAACTGACCAAGAGACCCTTCTAACCGAGGCCCAACTCGCCCACTGTGGGTCTGCTCTTTCTGCTGTGGGGCATGGGTATGGAAGCCGCCATGACAGGAGTCAGTGGACCAATTTGGGAGATCTCCACTTTGTAAGCATTTTTTTTGTAACTGTCAGGCCTGCATGTGTTTTGTTTGTACTGTTTATTGTTTTTTGTACTGTATGACTGACAGGACTGGAAACCATGGGCAACACTCCATCTAGCTCCCTAGACTTACAAAAAGAAACTAAGAAAGAAGAAAAGAAAGTGTACCCCTGGTTTTTCAGGGGAAAGTGTACCCCTGGTTTTTCAGGGAGATAACTTGGAAGAAGAAATGTTTCCTCCCCCATACTCCCATTCCCAGATTCCTTTTGCAGAACCTGAGAATGATCAAGAGGAGGAGGGAGCTATAGAACACTTGGCACCTGCCCTTCAATTTTCTGAGGGGCCAGTCACTCAACCCCGCAGTGGGATCAACCCCCCATCTAATGCAGCTGTTTTTATCCCTATGTGCCATAGGTACTGTGGATGTGAATGGTAAACAGCAACCCAATAGTGCCCATTTTCTACCAGTGCTCTATACAATTGGTGCATACAAAACGCCCCCTTTTCTGAGAAACCCCGATTTAATTCATTTGCTTGAAACTATTCTCTTTACTCATCAGCCCACTTGGGATGATTGCAGTCAGCGCTTTTACAAGTTCTTTTTACCACTGAAGAGAGAGACCATATCTGAGAGGCGGCGAGAAACATATCCGTGGCCCCACTGGAGTGCTCATCACGGATCCTGCCCTGATCGCTGCCTATTTTCCTGAGATCCGACCAACATGGGACTACAAGAGAGTTGAAGGTAGGGAGCGTCTCCTCATGTACCGCCAGGCTCTGTTGGCAGGTCTCAAGGGGGCGGCTGGGCGACCTACTAATATGGCCAAGGTTTATGATGTAAGACAGGGAGTAAGTAAAATTCCAGCAGCATATGTTGAGCAGCTCTTGGAAGCTTTTAGTCAATATACTCCATATGATCTTGAGACCCAGGAGTCGGCTCAGATGATTATGTTTGCCTATATAAATCAAGCTGCACCAGACATAAAGTTGCAGGCTCTAGACAGCCTTGGTGAAGTCTATAATTAGGGATCTAGTAGCCACGGCAGGAAAGGTTTACAATAAGAGAGACAGAGGAGCAAAGACAGGAAAGGAAGGACAGAGAACGTAAAATGGAGCATGAAAAGAGAAACCGGGCCAAGGAAAAGAGGCCAGATTTGTTGGACTCACCACTATCTCATGCTGAGCATACCTGGTTCACAGATGGCAGCAGTTTCATTCGAGATGGAAAAAGGTACACGGGCCCAGCAGTCACCATGGACACTGTGATAGTGTGGGTAGAAGCACTCCACCAGAGAACATCTGCACAAAGAGCAGAGCTAGTGGCACTAACAAAAGCCCTACATATGGGAAAAGGGAAGAGACTAAACATTTACATAGACAGTCGGTATGCTTTTGCCACCGTGCATGTCCATGGAGCCATTTACCAAGAGAGGGGGATGCTGACAGCTGAGGGAAAGACTATTAAAAACAAACAAGAAATTTTAAGACTCATCCAGGCCTTATAGGAAACAGCAAATATTGCCATTACGCACTGCCTTGGCTATCAAAAGGGAACTGATTCAATAACCAAAGGAAATAACTTGGCTGATCAGGCAGCTAAGGAGGCGGCCCTTCAGCCCAGAGCATAAGTACCGACTCTAGTAGACCCAGGGCCAAGAGCTTTGCATCCTGAGCATCAGTACTCCCAAGAAGACTTGGAGTGGATAAAGAAAATTCCCAAGGCCTATAAACCCCCTGGCAGAGAAGGAAACAAAGACTGGTGGAAAACTGGTGAGGGGAAACTTACCTTGCCACAAAGATTGGGCAAGGGGATTCTTAAGAGAATCCATCGGGTCTCTCACATGGGAACCTGAAGAATGCAGGAGTTGCTCTGACACTCAGAAGTAAAAATTAGGCAAGGGAATCAACTCTTGAGGACATTGTTAAAAATTGTAAAGCCTGTCAGCTCACCAATGCCCCCAATCAGCCGGTTACAAAAGGAGCTCGCCTCCATGGAGCTAGGCCAGGTGTGTATTGGGAAATAGACTTCACAGAAATTATAACTGGAAAATTTGGAGTTCCGGGAAGATGGCGGAGGAGAAGCTGGAATCTGATCAAGCTCTTGCATAGAAAACAGTTTCAGAGTACAAGTGAACAGTCCCAAGCCAGAGAATCACACCAAGTGTGCCATCACAGGACAGAGAGTTAGTCAAGAGAGGGGAAGCCAAGCAGACACATCTGAGCGACTGCCAGCAGCTGCTGCTGCAGCGGCAGGGTCGCGGCAGCGACCACCACCGCCGCGGGAGCACACCTGAGACACAGTCCTGGATGAAGGAGCCAGACGCAGAGGACGAGCGGATTCTACTCAACACCAGCAAGAACCGACAAGGAGCGGACAACTTCATCCTGCACTTTGCAGACCAGAGACGACCCGGATCCAAGACTCGGCGTGAGTAGAACCTCGACTTCCTCACTCCTTCTCAGGGAGCAGAGGAGGGAAGGCCACCCCTCCCCCCCAGAGCCGGTGATCTCCATCTTGGATACCGACAAAGCTCGGAGGAGCGGCTAGCTCCAGCTCAGGCCTTGGAATAAAATGAGTCATTTAGCAGGTCACAAGAACTTAACGCCGAAGTGACCTCACAGACTCAGTTCCATCCAGGGAAAAGTCACCCAGCTCAGATGCCAGCCATTGGAGTGGCTCTCCTCACCGGGTAACCAGAGCCAGAGGCTGCCCCTCCCTCTAGCAGCCACCACAATCAATTGAAAAACAGAAACCCTGAGAATGGCTCCAGGCTGGGTGCTGTGAGTTTTTTTTCACAAAATAGCTCCAGGGAAAAGCTACTGTTTGTTGAAAGGCCTCAACTCTACCCAGAACCTAGCCTCATCACTGCATCCCCCTCTTTTGTGATTCTCAAAGCAGACCACCCTCCCAGTAAACTAACCTGGGAGGGGGATCTCAAAATCTTGGGTAAAGCAGAGCATTTTTCTGCCTGTTCCAACAAACTGACTTAAGAAACCAATCAAGCCACAGGACCTCAAGCTGACCAGAGACTACAACCACTCTGGTTACAGACAAAAGGGAGATACAGGACTCTTTCCACCCCTCCCCCCCCAAAAAAAAATCAAAGAACTTTTTTTTCTTCTTCTTCTTCTTTTCTTTTTTTCTTTTTTTTGTTTTGTTTTTTTTTTTAGTTTTTTGTTACCTTATATATATAAAAAAATTTTTTTGCTTTCCTAAAACTATTATTAATCTTTAATTTTTGCCTCTTCTGAAAAAATAATTGTTTTCCATTAACTTTTTTTTTTCTCCTATTAATTTTTATTTTAGGAATACGTGAATGTGTGTTTTCCTTTCTTTTCTTGTCTTCTTTCTCTTTTTCTTTCATTCTTAATTATCTTTTTGTTTTTTGTCTAGCTCTACTGAACTTCTGATCTTTTCTTCTCACTTTCCTATCCTTTCCATCTTTTCCTCTTTGTTCTTCTTTATGTGACTTAACTCTTGTCCTGCACATCCTCAGATAAACCCGTAGTTAACCAGTAGTCCCTATCCCCCATTGTGTACACACTTAATCCACAAACTTATTACTCAATTCAAAACCTCTGAGACTTAAATTCATTAATAGCAGTACTACCTTTTTATACCTATATAATATTTTAAGCATTTTTTTAAAGTTTTCCACATCTCCTCTATGTCCCTCCCTTTCTCTCAACATATTCATATTCCTCTATAAATAGATGGTCTTTTAATCTCTAAAATAACATTAATTTTTACGTTTCTATTTTTTTTTCTGGTCTCTTTTCATTCCCCTTTCCCTTTCTTCTCTCTCTCTCTCTCTCTACTTGCATCCTACCCAACCTATTTCCTGCACTGTGATTAGGACATAGTTAACTCTCCCTGTGCCTCCCCACACCAATCTATTCCTATTTTTTACCCACATCTCTCCCTAACCCTAATAATTTCTGGTTTTCCAAATTCTTCTCTGCGGTTCGAAGCCCATTAACATATAGTTGTTTGATGTCGAATAGATGTATCTGTTGAACTAGATTGTATCTGTAGACTATTGACTGTACAAATGCAAACTTTGGTTGATGGTTGCCTTAAGATAGTGTTCTAGCACAAAACTGGTGCTATCTTCATCTCAAATGGGCAGAGTAAGCCGGAAAAACACAAGAAAAATGGCAAATTCGGGTATCTCAATTCCCAATCTTGATAATCAGGGGTTAGAACAGATAATGAATAATCCAGAGGAGAGTTCCCAAACAGCTCTACAAACACTGCTGGCAAACATGATAAATGAAAAGTTTGACAATGTACAAAGGACTCTGTATGAGCGTGACAGGGAGAGAGAGGAGGCATCCCAGAAGTTTATACAGGAATATCATAAGCGTGAGGAAGCTACTCAAAAACTGATACAGGATTTGCGTGAACAACTTGAGAATACTCAAAGAGAAAGGGAGGAATGGCGTGAGCAGGCTGAGAACACTCAAAGAGATCTGCAGGAATCCCACGAACGGGAGGAAGCTAATCAAAGAGTAATACAGGAATTGAGAGACCAGGTAGAGAACACACAAAGATCACTAAAGGCATTCATGGAATCCATTAACAAAGAGCTGAAGGAAGTCAGGGAGACCACAAAGGGAATGCTGAATGGAACCCAACAGAAGGAATGGGAGCCCAAAGAAACCATAACCAATCAACTAAGTGATTTGAGGACAAACACTGAACACCAAATTAAGGAAGTAAAGAAATTCATACAAGACCTAAAACAGAGCTTCAACAAAGAACTTGAAGCCATCAAAGCTGACCAACTAGAAGGAAAAGAGATAAAAAACAAAGTAGAGAGTCTTGACAGCAGGTTAGACCATGCAGAAGATCGAATCTCTGGGATTGAAGACAGCCTAGATATTATAGAGAAAGAACATACAAACATCCAAGACAAATCCAAGAAATATGATAGATCTATCCAACACCTGGAAGACACCATCAGAAGGCCTAATCTAAGGATAATGGGTGTAGAGCAGCACCTAGAAACAGAAGTTAATGGTCTAGGAAATTTGTTTAACCGGATCCTAGCAGAGAACTTCCCAAACATGCAAAAAGATAGGCCTGTCCAGATACAAGAAGCCTTTAGAACCCCAAATAGACCAGACCAGAATAGGACATCCCACCGCCACATTATAATCCACACAGGATCAACTCAGAACAAGGAAACGATCCTTAAAGCTGTCAGAGAGAAAAGGGTAATCACTTATAAAAAGAAACCAATTAGAATCACCTCAGATTCCTCAGCAGAGACAATCAAAGCAAGAAGAGCCTGGAATGATGTATGCCATGCCCTAAAAACAAACAACTATCAACCAAGAATACTGTACCCAGCTAAACTCTCCTTCATAACTGAAGGCCAAATAAAAACCTTCCATAGCAAAGAAAAATTGAAACAATACATCTCCACCAAACCAGCCCTACAAAAGATTCTTAAAGATGTCCTACACATAGAAAACCAACAAGACCGCAATAAAGGCCAAGAAACTGCACCCAAACTGAGAATCCAAGAACCATAGGAAGAACCCAGTTTTCGCAGCCCCCAAGAAGGTAGATAACACGGCAGGAACTCCCAAATACCTCTCAGTCCTATCTCTTAATGTTAACGGACTGAAATCTCCAATTAAGCGACATAGACTGTCTAGTTGGATTAAAAAACAAGACCTTTCTATCTGCTGCCTGCAGGAGTCACATCTTGCCTGTAAAAACACATTTTCAATGTTAAAGGCTGGAACAAAATCTACCAAGCAAACGGACCGCATAAACAGGCGGGAGTTGCAATCCTAATATCAGATAAAATAGACTTCAAATTAAAATTCGTGAAAAGAGATAAAGAAGGTCGCTACATACTCATTAAAGGATCTCTCCTTCAGGAGGATATTACAATTCTAAATATCTATTCACCAAACAATGGAGCACCCAAATTTATCAAAGAAACACTACTTTCCCTCAAATCCCATATAGATCCAAAGACATTAATTGTTGGGGATTTTAACACACCACTCTCCCCACTAGATAGATCAACTCGGCAAAAACTCAACAGAGAAACCGCAGATCTAAACAGCTGCATAGATCAACTAGACTTAACAGACATTTATCAAACATTTCACCCAGCAGCATTGGGATACACGTTTTTCTCAGCAGCACATGGAACGTTTTCTAAAATAGACCACATTTTAGGTCACAAAGCAAACTTGTCTAAATTCAGAAACATTGAAGTTATACCTTGCATTCTCTCTGACCACAAGGGAATAAAATTAGAACTCAACACCAAAAGCCACCAAAGAAAGTCTGGTATCACATGGAGGCTGAACAACACACTGCTGAATCATGAGTGGGTCATGGAAGAGATTAGAAAGGAAATTCAAATGTTCATGCTATTCAACAAAAATGAACACACAAAATACCAGCTCCTCTGGGACACAGCAAAGGCAGTACTCAGAGGCAAGTTTATAGCTCTGAGCTCCTACATCAACAAATTGGAGAGATCTGAAACTAACAATTTAATGACACATCTAAACCTCCTTGAAAAAGAGCAGCAAGATAAACCCCAATCCAGTAGATGGAAAGAAATAATCAAAATTAAATCAGAATTAAATGAATTAGAATCCAAAAAAACTATAGAGAGAATCAACAAAACAAAGAGTTGTTTCTTCGAAAAACTTAACAAAATTGACAGACCCTTAGCAAATCTCATCAGAAAAAGAAGAGAACACAACCAAATTAATAAACTCAGAGATGAGAATGGAAACATCACCACGGAAACAACCAAGATTCAGAACATTATAAGGGAATACTTCTCAAAACTTTATGCTAATAAGTTTGAGAACTTGACAGAAATGGACCTCTTCCTAGCCTATATTGACATGCCAAAACTAAACCAAGATGAGTTAAACTATCTTAACAGGCCCATATCAACCATTGAAATAGAAACAGCAATAAGAGACCTCCCAGCTAAGAAAAGTCCAGGACAAGATGGTTTTACAGCGGAATTTTACAAGGCCTTCAAAGCAGAGCTCACACCAATTCTCCTCCAACTCTTCAATGAAATTGAAAGAGAAAGTTCACTACCGAACACATTCTATGAAGCCATCATAACCCTCATCCCAAAACCAGGCAGGGACTCATCAAAGAAAGAGAACAATAGACCCATTTCTTTGAAGAACATTCATGCAAAACTTCTCAACAAAATTTTGGCTTCAACAATTCATCCAAAAAATCATACACCACGATCAAACAGGATTCATTTCAGGGATGCAAAGCTGGTTCAATATATGCAAATCAATTAATATTATTCATCACATCAACAGGAGCAAGAATAAGAACCACATGGTTATCTCAATAGACGCAGAAAAAGCATTCGACAAGATCCAACACCCCTTCCTGATGAAGGTTTTGGAAAAATTAGGAATCCGTGGAACATTCCTCAATACAATAAAGGCTGTATATGACAAACCTACAGCCAGCATTATACTCAATTTTGAAAAAATAAAGCCATTTCCTCTTAACTCAGGAACAAGACAAGGATGCCCACTCTCTCCACTTCTCTTCAATCTAGTTTTAGAATGCCTAGCTACAGCAATAAGAAAAGATGCAGACATAAAGGGGATCCAAATAGGGAAAGAAGAAATAAAACTCTCCCTCTTTGCAGATGACATGATCTTGTATTTAAAGAATCCCATAGACTCCACTCCCAAATTACTCAAGCTGATTCAAAACTTTGGCAAAGTAGCAGGTTATAAAATTAACCCCCCAAAATCAATGGCTTTTCTGTATGCCAACAATGTGAAAAGTGTGGCTGAAATTAGGAAAGCAACTCCATTTGTAATAGCCCCACAAAAAATAAAATACCTAGGAATTAACTTAACTAAAGAAGTGAAGGACCTCTATGATGAAAACTTTAAAATCTTGAAAAAGCAAATCAATACAGAACTTAAAAAATGGCAAAACCTCCCATGCTCCTGGATTGGAAAGATTAACATCGTGAAAATGGCAATACTTCCCAAGGCTATCTACAAATTCAATGCAATACCTATGAAACTTCCACCCTCATTCTTCAAGGAAATAGAAGAGGCAATCCAAAAATTCATATGGAACAATAAAAGACCCCGAATAGCAAAAACGTTCCTCAACTGAAAGAACACTACTGGAGGAATATCAATACCAAATTTCAAACTCTACTATAAAGCCATAGTAATCAAAACAGCTTGGTATTGGCATAAGAACAGACCTCAGGACCAATGGAATAGAATTGAAAACCCAGAAATGAACCTACAGACCTATAGCCATCTAATCTTCGATAAGGGAGCTAAAACAATAGAATGGAAGACAGACAGCCTCTTCAGTAAATGGTGCTGGCAAAACTGGTTAACTACATGTAGAAAACTAAAGCTAGATCCTTATATATCACCCTGCACCAGAATCAACTCCAAATGGATCAAAGACCTTGAACTCAAAGCAGACACTCTGAAAAACATTACAGGATGGAATAGGAGAAACCCTGGGTCTCCTTGGCTCAGGCCGAAATTTTCTGAATAGAGACCCGGAAACACAACAAATCAAAGAAAGGTTGGACAAATGGGATTGTATAAGGTTGCAGAGCTTCTGCAGGGCAAATGACATAGCTAGCAAGATCAATAGAAAGCCCACGGACTGGGAGAAGATCTTTACTAGCCATACAACGGACAAGGGTCTCATATCTAAAATATACTTGGAACTCAAAAAATTAAACCACCCAACAACAAATACTCAAAGAAACAACTGCCCAATAAGTAAGTGGGCAAAAGACTTAAAGAGAAGCTTCTCTGAAGAAGAAAGAAGGATGGCCAATAGACACATGAAGAAATGTTCAACATCCCTAGCCATAATAGAAATGCAAATCAAAACAACATTGAGATATCACCTCACTCCAGTTAGAACAGCAAAAATCAAGAACTCTAACAACAACAGATGCTGGAGTGGATGTGGACAGAAAGGAACCTTACTTCATTGTTGGTGGGAATGTAAACTTGTTCAACCACTTTGGAAAGCAGTGTGGAGGTTCCTCAAAAGACTTCACATAGAACTCCCCTATGACCCAGCAATCCCGCTTTTGGGCATTTACCCAAATGTTTACAAACAAGGCCACACTAAAGCTACCAGCACAACTATGTTTATTGCAGCATTATTTACCATAGCTAAGATATGGAACCAACCCAGATGCCCCTCAGTAGATGAATGGATCAAGAAAATGTGGTATATATACACAATGGAATTCTATGCCTCCATCAGAAAGAATGACATTTCCCCATTTGTTAGGAAATGGAAAGTCTTGGAAAAAATTATATTAAGTGAAGTAAGCCAGGCCCAAAGAAACATAGGTCCCATGGTTTCCCTTATTTGCAATATCTAGTATAGGTATGAGTCAAGCGGAAAAAGTCAGAGAATGTGATGTTAGGAAAACGAACCCTCAAATATGTATTTTAATGGTTTTTTTCTTTCATGCATGTGTTTCTAACGCATTTATAAGATTATTTCTTTGTTGCTTTGTATGTCCCTCCCCCACAGTGTAACCCCCGCTTTCACTATATTTGATGTCAGTATAACATGTGGAGGAGACGGGGACAAACAAGTCGTTTAAGGATTCAGGTGGACCTGTTGCAACTATGAGAAGTACAAAATGTCATGTCAAAACCAGCTTTACAATGTCGGTGGGGGGGGAGGGGGGGTATGATTGGTTGGGGGGGAGGGGAGAGGCTGGTAAGGGAGGTGAAGTGTAAACAAAGGAGGAGGCTGCAATGCTTGGTAAGAAATGTATGCATTATCCTGCCCATGTAATTGTAACCCCTCTGTACAGTATGTTCTCAAATAAAATAAAATAAAATTAAAAAAAAAAAACTGGAAAATTTGGATATAAAAATTTGCTAGTTTTTGTAGAAACCTTTTCAGTATGGGTTGAAGCCTACCCAACAAAGCATGAGACCACAAATGTCGTGGCTAAGAAGATCCTGGAATTAATTCTACCCAAGTATGGCTTCCCATCCCCCAATGGATCAGACAATGGACCGGCCTTTGTCTTAAAATTAAGTCAGGGAATAGCTCTGGCATTGGGGACGGATTGGAAATTGCACTGTGCTTATAGACCCCAGAGTTCAGGGCAGGTATGAATCAGACTCTATAAGAGACCTTAACTAAATTGGTCTTGGAGTCTGGTATAGACTGGGTATTGCTCCTTCCTTTTGCCTTGTTTAGAATAAGAAATTCACCCTATCGGCTTGTCCTTAATTGCTTGCTGATTTGGATGATACTGAATTTCTGTGTAAGGTTGACTATTTACAGCTGGTGCATAAGAGTATGTGGCCCCAACTTAGAGCATTATATGATTCTGCTTCTATTCCTATCCCACATTTGTTTAAACCAGGGGACTGGGTGTTTGTTCAAAGGCACAATTTGCGATCTCAGGAAACACGATTGAAGGGACCTTACATGGTGCTACTGGCTACACCCACTGCCCTTAAGGTGGACGGCGTTGCTGCTTGGATCCACTGCTCCCATGCCAGACCAGCTGACCCCTTTGCCCTGGATGACCGTCAGGAAACATGGGAAGTCTCCAAGCATCCTACCCAACCACTCCGCATACGCCTCAAGAAAAGATAAATGGACTGATTGTTATTGGTATACTAGTTCAAGATCAAGAGCTGTTGAAGTTTAGTTTTGGGCCAGAGCCACAAGATTGTGGCTCAGGACCATAAATCAAGCGCGTGGGGGGGGGGGTTTGAAAGGCTAAAGTTTGAGACAGTGACCACTTGTTGCTTGTTTCTGTCTAGCAATGCAACTCGTGGTGGTAATCCAAACACTTGGTTGATTGTGTGCCATTATAAGACCTGCAAATCCTTAGCTCAGGGCTCTCCTCCTAGGCTCCACTGTGTCAGAGTGTAGGACGAGGCCCAAGCTGCAGCCCGTTTAAATAAAACAGCTGTAGAGTCTGACTCTCGGTGGTCTTCTTGTGGGGCGGGGGGGGTGGGGGTGGGGGACGTCCTGCAACCATGGCATTACAGCGAGAGTCCTCCAGTCATCAGTTAAAGAATGAAGTGGACATTTTTAAGAAGGTATGGCACAAACACACCACCATCGGGTTGTACCAGGTGATGGAGAAGAAAGAGTATATGTATCTCATCAATGGAACTGGCCAGTAGGGGATACCTTCTGAGGTGTATCTCAAAATCCTGCCGCCTATAAGAGGATGAAACCAAGAGGCTGTTCACACAAATTGTAAGTGCTGTTCACTACCCACACCAGAACAGAATCACACACTGAGACCTTAATTCCAACAATATCCTGTTGGATACCTAAGGCAATATCAAAGTCAGTGGTTTTATCTGAGCATCTGGTTCACCCTGGGGCAGTTGCTATCAAATGTATGTGCTGCTGTGCTATTCCACCCCCCTAAATTTTCCTGGAAGAAAGAAATGATGGCCGGGTGCCAGTCGCTCACTCCTGTGATCCTAGCTATTCAAGAGGCTGAGGTCTGAGGATCATGGTTCAAAGCCAGCCCAGGCTGGCTCTATCCTCTGACCAGACTCATACTGATACCAAAGACTAATTTGAGGTGGAGATGGCAATGGATACAGATGGCTAGCATATAGTTACAACTCTTCTCAGAATAAGCTGCTGAATGTGGGCCCAGGAACAGAGCAGTTCCAGACAAAGGGGAGGAGAACCCTAAGAGATATCAAAGATAACTTCACTTGAAAGCCAGAAGGCCCTGTTATTGAGATGGGAGAGATTTGTAGGTGGTGTACTAAAAAAAAAGAGTTGTAAGTGGGATCCACGAATTGAGATCAAAACACTGTTTGCCTAGCAAAACCCTCATTCCAGCCAAGAATACAAGTGCATCAACTGCCATAGATTTCCTCAGGAGGGATTCCAGCCGCTGAGCATCTTGTACTGCAGTGTAAACTGAAAGTTGTAGTTATCAAAGCATGAAATTTTTGTGCATACAAAACTACTTTAATTACACTTAAACTACACCCTAGTCATTAAAATTTTTGTTTGATTTATTTTATTCTATGTTATTTAAGATGCAGTCTCATTATGTAGCCAAGTCTGATCTTAATTTCATAATTCTACTGCTTAGTCTCCCTTAGTCTTACAGGTGTGTCCCTCTTTGTTGTCCATCATATTTTACCTGCATGTTTCCTTAACTTTCAATACTTTATTTTATCCCTTGGCAATGCTGCGGCTTTGATTCAGAGGCTGGTGCTGGGCAACCTAGTGCTCTACCACTTGACCTCTGCACCTGGCCTTACTCTTCATTTTACTTTAGATGAGCTCTTATTGTATTATTTTTTGTATTGTATTTTATGTGCTTGGGTCAGAATCAGACTGTGATTGTAATGTATTTTCCTGCTGAGAAGCTTTTTTGTGCTTTTATATTTCTTATAAATATAATTTTTCTTCTTAATAAAAAGAAGGTACACAGAGGTGTTACATTTATATAAGTCATTTTAAAATTCAAAACCTTATTTTAGAAGAGTAAAAATGCATATAATCACTAAATTTTATCTCTAGAGAAAATGGCTACTAGAGTAAATGTTTTTGGAGGCTAGGTCAGTGGTATTTGGAATTGTTCTCACTTCAGCTCTGGACAAGGCTACATAGCGCCAGGCCTGCATTGCCTAAATAAAAGCAAGTAAAAAGTAAAAAAAAATGATTTTTTAGGGCACATCTGTGGAAGGTTTGAAATACATTTGAAATACATTTTATTGACCTTTTGTACCTTTCTGTGCTGATGAAAAGTGATATAGCAATTATGGTACAATATGACACATTCTTCTAACATAACAGAGCATTACCACATTACCCAGCAATTCCTTTGCTCATTGCATAACCAAAAGAACTGAAAAGAAAAAACTAATAGCTCATATGCCAATAATAACAGCAAAGTTCATAATAGTCAGAAGCTGGAATTACCTGGATTGTCTATCAGATATACAGGTTTACAAAATATGAGGTAAGCATTAATGGATTATGACATCCACGAAAACGCTGCAATTAATATATATCTGTCACGGATGGACACAAAAAATAATCTACTATTTATGTGAAACAGTGACTAAACCATTTTATAAGAGAAAATGGAAGATTAAAATTTCTGGGGCAGGTCATTGGGGTGATTATTACTCAATGATTGTTGGATTCCATCAGTACCAACAAGATAGTTCACAAATAGAGGTAATGGTGTGGATATAATTAATGTCACTAAATTTTACACGTGCCTAGCAAGCATGAGGCCCTGCGTTCATCCCCAGCACATCCAAAAAATGCTAAATCTTCTTTCTGTTACCTACCCTGAGTGGTAGGTGCTTTTCTAATATTTTGATTGTATCCCTCAGAGGATCTCTGGCGGATCTCTGATGTTTAGTCATGCTTTGCAGACAATCCATTATTTTAATATTAATTTTAAATTTTAAAGGAAACCTCATATATTAAAATGAGGGCAATGCCTGCAGATCTAATTCAAGAGGCTAAAACAGGAAGACCCTTACACAGTATAGGCTGCATAGAGAGGTCATGTCTAAATTTCCATGGTTGCTGTTGAAACTGGAGGGACAATTATTTGTAAGTAATTGCAAGTGATAGATAACTGAGAGATAAGTTTCTGATCACATTATATTTTGGTCATGTCAGCTTGTATTTCATATTTACTTGAATTTTTAAATTTTTCCTTTTTCCCTTACTCTCAGCATGTCATTTTGAAACATTATACTATGTTCTCATTTGCTACATTTTAAAAGAAACATAGTTTTCCTTTGTATCATATTAAACATAGTTTTTGATTTTTTTTCTATATTATACAACTGCTATTATTTACTTTTGAAAATGTTAGGGAAATGAACACGAAGATATGTATTCAAATATTTTTTTCATGCGATTGTTTCTAACACATTTATAAGATTATTTCTTTGTTGCTTTGTATGTCCCTCCCCCACAGTATAACTCCTGCTTTCACTGTATTTGATGTCGGTATAATTTGTGGAGGGGAAGGGGAAAAACAAATAGTTTAAATAGGGATATAGGTGGACCCATTGCAACAATGAGATGTATAAGTCGTTATATCGAAAAATGAACTTTACAACTTTAGTGCGGGGAAGGGGGGGTAGCGGGGAGGATTAGGTCAGGGAGTGGGAGAGGATAGGAAGGGATAGGAAGGGGAAACAAAGGAGGAGACTACAATGCTTGATAAGAAATGTACTCATTATCTTGCCCATGTAATTGTAACCACTCTGTACAGTATGTTCACAATAAAAAATAAAAATTAAAAAAAACAAAAATTTTATGTTTTTTTCTGCATGTAAGGACTGGCCACTGTCTCAGAGATTTTTCCCAGTTCTGCCAATTGAGCCACAGATAAACTTCCAGCTTCATTCTTTTGAAAACTCTCATGCAAAGCCCAGCACAACTAAGGAGGCTGAAATCTGATCTTGATTTGAAGCCAGTCTGAGCAGCAAAGTCTGAGATTCTTATCTCCAATTAATCACAAAAAGCTGCGGGTAGTAGAACGGTATCTAGCCTTGTGTAAAACAGGGCAAGTTCAAGCCCTAGTATTGTAATTACATTAACAAGTCTCATGGACTTTCTTGCTTGGGTTGGATTTGAACTACAACCCTTAGATTTCAGCCTCCTGGGTAGTTAGGATTTAAAGGCATGAGAAATCAACCGCAGACATTTTAATTTTTTTTTTTTTTTGGTCATTTGTGGGGCTTAAATTCTGGGTTAGTTACTGTCTCTGTGCTCTTCAGCTCAAGGCAAACAGTCTACCATTTGAGCCATAGAACCACTTCCAGTTTTCTGGTGCTTTATTAAAGATAAGAGTTTCACAGAATTTGCTGCCTGGGCTGGCTTGGAATTGTGATCCTCAGATCTCAGCCTCCTGAGTAGCTAGGATTACAGGCATGAGCCACTGGTGTCCAGCTTATTTTAATATTTTTAACCAGATCTTTCTTGCCTTCAAACTCAGTACATTTTATTTTGTCCAGTAGACCTGATCTTTGGGCCACATTGCTGTTCCTTAGTTGAAGGGGGGTAGGGGTTGAACACTCGGCATGCGTGCTGTCTTTGTGGTCTTCAACTTAAGGCAAATGCTCTACCAGTTGACCTACAGAGCCACTTCAGGTTATCTGGTGGTTAATTGGAGTACAAGAGTCTCATGAACTTTCCTGACAAAGCTGGATTTGAACCATGGTCTTCATATCTCAGCCTCCTGAGATTACAGTGTAGAGCCAGCAGTGCCCTTCTGTTTCTTAGCTTTTTGACTCAAGGACGATGTTTTACAAATTCAACCACAGCTTCACTTCTAGCTTTTTTTGTTTATTTGACATAAGTTTCTAATGTACTTTTCTGGGTAGTCTGGTTTCAAACCGTGATCCTCAGATTTCAGCTTCCTGAGGTGCTCTGATTACACACATGAACCACAAACCCATTGGTCATTTAAAAATATTAATATGTTTTTTTCACTTTATCTTGTTAAAATTTTCCTTGTTTTTTTTTTTTTATTACTTTTGTATATGTTTTGGTCCTGGGGCTATATATCAGGGCGCAGATGCAATGCCAGAGCTTTTTCTTCAAGAGTAGTGGCTTTGCACATAAGCCAAAGTATAGCTCGTGGCAATATTTGTTTTGTCTTTGTGCTTGAACTAAAACCCTGGGTGCTGTACTAGAATGTGACTGCCCAGTTTGCATCTTGGGCCACAGCTCAACTCCAGGTTTTTTTCAACTCTTGGTAGTTAATAGGAGATGAGTCTTATGCAAAGCCCAGCATGAATCAGTTGGCTGAAATCTGAGGATCACGGTTCAAAGCCAACCAAAGCAGGAAATCCCATGAGACTCTTAACTCCAATTAATCACTGAAAAACTCGGAGTGGTAAAGCTCTATCCTTGAAAAAAACAGCATAAATTCAAGCCAAACATAGCACACAGATGCATACACAGAGAAAGCCTCATGGACTTTCTTGCATGGGGTAGCTTTGAACAATGATTCTCAGATTTCAGCCTATCTTCATCCTCTGTCCTTTGAAAATTTTATGGGTCCTGTGGCTTGACATCTGTCATTGGGGCCTATATTTTAGCTTTCACACTCAAGACTGGTGCTTTACCACCTCAGCCACAGCTCAAGGCTTTGTGCTGTGTAGCTGGGGATAAGAATCTCAAGCATGTTCCTTCCTAGACTGACTTGACTCTGCAATTGTCAGTTGTCAGCCTCTTGTGTAAAAAGGATTACACATATAACCATCAACATTTGGGTCATTTTAAAACATTAATATGTGCTTGCTTCCACCTTTTTTCTTTTTTACTTTTCCTTGGAGTGGAAATTGAAGCTCAGATGTTGTCTCAGGGCATACATGGGACCAACCATAACATTTGGTTTTTGTGGGGAGGTTAATTGGAGAGAAAATAATCATGTATAGCTAAGCCAGATTCAGGAGGCTGAAAATTGAGGAGAGTCCATGACACTCTTTTCTCCAATGAACCACTAAAATCTGAGAGATGTAGATTATTGAGCAAAATAGTGCAAGTTCAAGCACCAGGACTGCCAAACACACACACACACACACACACACACACACACACCACACACACACACACACACACACACACACACACACGTCTTATGAACACCTATACTTGAGCTGAGCTTTAAACAGTATCCTCAAATTTTAGCCTAAGTAGCTAGAATTACAAATATGAGTCCCCAATGAAACTTCTGTTACTTGGTCTTTCTTGTCATCTTCCATCCTTCTTTTCATTTATTCCATTCTTTTTGTTTGTGTTGGGCCTGGAGCTCGAACTCATGCAAGTATTGGCCTGACTCAGGAAGCTGAAATTTGGCCATCATGGTTTGAAAGCAGCCTGAACAGGAAAATCCATGAAATTCTTATCTCCAATCAATCAACAAAAACCTATCCCCAGTGTGGCCACCACACACAAAACAGTCTCCTGGAATTTCTTGATTAGGTGTGCCTTTACATAAGATCTTATATTTCAGCCTCCTGCATTTCTAGAATTACAGACATGAACCAAGAGTCCTGGGTTCTCTACTTCCAACCATTTAATTTTCTTATTGTGATGCTGAGGCTGGATCTCTGAGCCAAGGCATTGTTTCAATTGGCTTTTCATTCAAGGCTGTTGCTTTACAACTACAACCACAGTTTTATTTCTGGTGTTTTTTGCTGGTTAGTTCCAGACTTATGCACTTCCCTGTCCAGGCTGGCTATGAACAACAACCTTCAGATATCAGCCTTCTGACTCACTAGGATTACACATATTGACCAAAATTTCATGCATTGCTCATTTTGAAACTTTAACTGGATTTTCTCACAACATTTTTATTCTTTTTCATAATCCTGAGGCTTGAATTCAGGGCTTGAGCACTGTCCATGAACTTCTGTTACTCAAGGTGAGAACTCTACTACTTGGGCCACAGTGCCACTTTCAGTCTTTTTTATTTATGAGGTACTGTGGGAACAAACCCAGGGATTCAAACATGGTAGGCAAGCACTCTGTTACTAAGCCACATTCCCTGCCATTCTTATACCTATTTATTTGTATTTTTATTTCCTTGTGTATGCTGGTCCTGGGTCTAAAAATCAAGTGCAGGCCCAGAAGTTTTTATTCAAGATTAGAACACTAAGACACGAACCACCACATAACTTGTGGCTATTACTTTTTGTTTTCTTTTAAGTAGCTACTTAGATATGAGTCCATGAATTCTACCAGGGCTGGCTTTCAAATGTGATCCTCAGATTTTAATCTCCCAAGTGGCTACCATCAGAGGTGTGTGCCACCTATGCTTAGCTCATTTTAATCTCTGAAATTGTCTTTTTCTTATCCTACCTTCTCTACATTTATTTATTTTATACTTTGTGTGTGTGTGTGTTGGTGTATATCAAGGTCTGGGTGCTGTCCCAGAAAATATTTTCTCATTTCTGCCATTGGAGCCACAGTTCAATCACCAGGTTTTATTTTTCTTCCTTTTGGTGGTTAATTGGACATAAGAGTCTCATGTAAAGCCCAGCAAGACATAGGAGGCTGAAATCTGAGGATTGTAGTTGAAGCCATCCTTGGCAGGAAAGTCCATGAAACTATTTTCATCAACTAAATACCAAGACGTTGGGAGTGGTAGTGCTCCTACATGAATTCAAGCACAAAGTTGGCACAAACAGATAAAAAGCCCCATAGACTTTCCTGTTTGGACTGGCTTTTAACTGTTATCTTCAGACTTCAGCCTCCTGAATAGCTAAAATAATAAGCAAGAACCACCAGTCCCAGGCTTAAATCTCAAATGGTAATTTCTTCTCTTCTTTCAGTTTTGTTTTTGGTCGACTTAGGGCTGAATTGGGAATTGTTTCCCAGGTTTTTCATGGAATTTCAGTACTTTACAACTATTATCACACCTTCATTTCCAGCTTTTACTGGGTACTTAGAGATAAAAATTTCAGTCACTGCCCTCCCCAGGGCTGGCTTTGAGCTATGATCCTCAATTTCAACATTCTTAGTAGCTAGGAATACACACATAAACCAAAAACCCATAGCTCGTTTTGCAATTATAATTTTCGCTTTCTCCCATATTTTATAATTTGTGGTCTTTTTTCTTTCTTTTTGTAAGTGTCTTTTTGAAAGTGAATAACTAGGAATAAACATGAACCAAAACCCATGATCATTTTGAAACTTTATGTTTCTCTTTGCCCATCATTTTTAGTTTCTCCTTTTTTGTTTCTGTTTTTGTTTTTGTTTTTGATTTTGAAATGTGTGTCTAGGATTTCAACTTAGGGCTTAGGTGCTGTTCCAAGCTTTCTGTTTAAGACTACCACTCAACCGAATGAACCAAAGCACAGCTTGTAACTTATTTTTGGTGCAAATTAGATATATGAGTCTCATGGACTTTCCTGCCTGGGCTGGTCATGAACCGTGATCCTTAGATTTCATCCTCCTGACTACCTCATATAACATGTGTGAAAAACAAATGTTTGATTCATTTCAACTACTCTCATGGACTCTTCCTTTTGTACTTCTGTTCTCCTTTTATTTCTTCTGTGTTTGTCCTGTGGCTTGAACTCAGGGTCTGGGTGCTGTCCCAGAAACATTTTCCCAGTTTTGCCAGGAGAACTACAGCTCAATTCCTGTCTTTCTTTTCTGTTTTGATGGTTAATTAGAAATGATTATCATGTAGAGCCAGACCTGATTCATGAGGATGCAATCTGAGGATCAAATTTTGTACCAGCATGGGTAGGAAAGTCCATGATATCTCCAATTATAACCACTAAAAAGCTGAGATTAGTAGAACCTTAAGCAAAACAGTACAAGTTCAAGCAACAGGTCTCACACACAGACACACAGACACACAGACACACAGACACACACACACACACACACACACACACACACACACACACACACACACGTCTTATGAACTTTCCTACTTGGTCTAGCCTTTAAATATTATCCTCAGATTTTAGCTTCCTTTGTAACTAGAATTAGAGTTATTATGAGCCATCAATGATTGGCTGATTGGCTCATTGAAGCCTCGGTTATTGGTTCTTTTCTTCTTCTACCCTTCTTTACATTTATTAATTTCATTGTTTTGGGTGTGCTGCTCCTAGAGCACTCATGCAATTCCTGGACTGTTTCAGGAGGCTGTGGTCTGACCTTCATGGTTCAAAGCCATGTTGAGCAGGAAAGTCTAAGATCCTTACCTCCAATTAACTTCCCAAAACCTGGGAGTAGTACAGTACTAGCCCCAGGATGGCCCATAAACAACTGTCTTCTGGACTATCCTGCTTGGATTGGCCTTTATACTGGATTCCCATCTTTCTGCCTCCTGAGGTTTTAGAATTACAGGCATGAGTCACCAGCACCAGGTTCTCTTCTTATGACTATTTTTGTGATCCTGAGGCTGGATCTCTGCGCCAGGACACTGTTTCATAGCTTTCTCACTCAAGACTGGTGCTTTACAACTCCAATCACAGCTTCACTTCTGTTTTCTTGTTTGTTAGTTTTGCTGGTGATTTGATGATGAGACACCATAGCCCTCAGATTTTATCTATCTTTGTATCTAGGATTACACACATGAAACAAAAACTCATGCTCATTTTGAAAATTTAGTTGGATTTTCCAACACATATTATAATTTCTATCTTTTTTATTTCCACATGTATGCTGGGCTTGGGGCTATAAATCAGAGCCTATGTATTGTCCCAGTAATTTTTTTCTCATCTATTTTTTCATTTATTTATTTTTCTTTTTATTGTGAAAATGCCATACAGAGGGTTTACAATTACATGAGCAAGGTAATGAGTACATTTCTTATCAAGCATTGTTGCCTCCTACTTTGTTTCCCCTTCCCATTCCTAGCCAGCTTCCCACCACACCCCCGTCGCCCTGACAACCACCCTCCTGAGCCAATGTTGTAAATTTGTTTTTAAACATAACATCTTGTACATCTCATTGTTGCAATGGATCCACCTGTATCCCTATTTTTTATGCCCATCATGGGGCCTGAACTCTGGTCCTGGACACTGTCCTTCAGCTCTTCAGCTTGAGGCTAGAGCCCTACCATTTGTGCTACAGTGCCACTTCTAGATTTTTCTGCTTATGTGTTGCTGAGGAATTGAACCCAGGGCATCATGCGTGCAAGGCAAGCACTCAACCACTGAGTCAGCTTCCCAGTTCAGTCCCACTATATTTTTAATGCTAGACCTCTAATATGTGAGCCACAGCTCAATTCGGGGCTTTGTTTTTAAACCATATTTGCCTAATTAGAGTTGAGTCCATGTACTCCCCTGCCTTGGCTGGCCTTGAACACTGATCCTCAGATGTGAGACCCTTGAGTAACTACAAGAACAAGTGTAACCTATTTCAGTTTTGCTCATTTTAACCTCTGAAATTGGTTCTCTCTTTTCTTCTTCCACCTTTCTTTTCATTTATTTATTTTATTCTTGTGTATACTGTTCCTGGAGATTGATCTAAAGGTATTGGTAATGTCCCCGAAATCATTGTCACATTTCTGCCATTGGAGCCACACGTCAAGCTCCAGCTGTTTTCTTTCTTCTTTTGGGGGGATCATTGGACATAGCAGTTTAATGGAAATTACAGAATGATTCAAGGAGCTGAAATCTGAGGATCAAAGTTTGAGGCCAGACTGCATAGGAAATTCCATGATACTCTTTATCTCCAATTAGCTGGTAGTGATTCCACTAATGAGATTGATAAAACTCCAGCCTAGAATAAAGTAGAACAAATTCAACCCTCATGAATAGCACACACAGAAAAATGGCCAAAGGAATTTCCTGTTTGAGCTTACCTTTATATGTTATTTTCTGACTTTATCCTCCTATGTAGTTAATACAACAAATTTTAATTTTAATTTTTGTGAACATACTGTACAGAAGGGTTATAATTACATTGGCAAGATGTCAAGCATTGCCGCCTCCTCCTTTGTTTACCCTTCACATCCCTTCCTGGCTTCCCCCAGCCACCCCAACCAATCCCCCCCACTACCCGCACTGAAGTTGTAAAGTTCATTTTTGACATGACAACTTGTACTTCTCATAGTTGCAACGGGTCCACCTGTATCCTTAAACGATTTGTTTTTCCCCATCTCCTCCACAAATTATACCGACATCAAATATAGTGAAGGCAGGGGTTATACTGTGGGGGAGGGACATACAAAGCAACGAAGAAATAATCTTATAAATGCATTAGAAACAAATGCATGAAAGAAAAAAAACATTGAAATACATATCTAAGGGTTCATTTTCATAACATCACATTATCTGAACTTTTCTGCTTCACTCATACATATACTAGATTTTGCAAATAAGGGAAATCATGGGACCTATGTTTCTTTGGGCTTGGCTTACTTCACTTAATAAAATTTTTTCCAAGCCTTTCCATTTCCTAACAAATGGAGCAATGACATTCTTTCTGATGGAGGCATAGAATTCCATTGTGTATATATACCACATTCTCTTGATCCATTCATCTACTGAGGGGCATCTGGGTTGGTTCCATATCTTAGCTATGATAAATAATGCTGCAATAAACATAGTTGTGCTGGTAGCTTTAGTGTGGTCTTGTTTGTAAACATTTGGGTAAATGCCCAAAAGTGGAATTGCTAGGTCATAGGGGAGCTCTATGTGAAGTCTTTTGAGGAACATCCATACTGCTTTCCAAAGTGGTTGAACAAGTTTACACTCCCACCAACAATGAAGTAAGGTTCCTTTCTGTCCACATCCCCTCCAGCATCTGTTGTTGTTAGAGTTCTTGATTATAGCCATTCTAACAGGGGTGAGGTGGTTTTTCAATGTTGTTTTGATTTGCATTTCTTTTATGGCTAGGGAGGTTGAGCATTTCTTCATGTATCTATTGGCTATCCTCCTTTCTTCTTCAGAGAAGTTTCTCTTTAAGTCTTTAGCCCAATTATTTATTGGGCAGTTGTTTCTTTGAAGATTTGTTGTTGGGGGATTTAATTTTTTGAGTTCCAAGTATATTTTAGATATGAGACCCTTGTCCGTTGTATTGCTAGTGAAGATCTTCTCCCAATCCGTAAGCTTTCTAAAATTCTTGCTAGCTATGTCCTTTGCCATGCAGAAGCTCTGCAACTCCATGCAATCCCATTTGTCCAACCTTTCTTTGGTTTGTTGTGTTTCAAGGTCTCTATTCAGAAAATTTCGGCCTGAGCCAAGGAGATCTAGGGTTTCTTCTATTGCATCCTGTAATATTTTCAGAGTGTCTGTTTGACTCCACGGTCTTTGATCCACTTGGAGTTGATTCTGGTGCAGGGTGATATATAAGGATCTAGCTTTAGTTTTCTACAAGCAGTTAACCTATTTTGCCAGCATCATTTACTGAGGAGGCTGTCTTTCTTCCATTCTATTATTTTAGCTCCCTTATCGAAGATTAGTTGGCTATAGGTCTGTAGGTTCATTTCTGGGTTTTCAAATCTATTCCATTGGTCCTGAGGTCTGTTCTTATGCCAGTACCAACCTGTTTTGATTACTATGGCTTTATAGTAGAGTTTGAAATTTGGTATTGATATTGCTCCAGCAGTGTTCTTTCCGTTGAGGAGCATTTTTGCTATTGGGGGTCTTTTATTGTTCCATATGAATTTTTGTATTTCCTCTTATATTTCCTTGAAGAATGACGGAATTCTGATAGGTATCTGATTAAATTTGTAGATAGCCCTGGAAGTATTGCCATTTTCACGATGTTAATCTTTCCAGTCCAGGAGTCTGGGAGGTTTTGCCATTTTCTAAGTTCTGTTTTGATTTCCTTTTTCAAGATTTTAAAGTTTTCATCATAGAGGTCCTTCACTTCTTCGGTTAAGTTAATTCCTAGGTATTTTATTTTTTGTGGGGCTATTAGGTATTTTATTTTTTGTGGGGCTATTACAAATGGAGTTGCTTTCCTAATTTCAGCCACACTTTCCTCATTGTTCGCATACAGAAAAGCCATTGATTTTTGAGGGTTAATTTTATACTCTGCTACTTTGCAAAATTTTGTGATTGATTAATTTAAAAGTCTGTCACTGACTATTTCTTCTCTTCTTCTACACTTCTTTATTTCTTTTGTGCTGTTCCTGAAGCTTGAAGTCGGGGCCTTCGTGTTTGTCTTTTTATATCTTTTATATAACTTTTTTCAGTTTTGTTGTTCTAGTGTTTTATTTGTTTATGTTTCTTTATATATCTTAGTTTTGTATTTCACAAAAGTAACTTTTAGCTTGGTACTGGTGGCTCATGCCTGTAATCCTCCTCAGGAGGCTGACATCGAGGATCACAGTTTGAAGCCAGCAGAGGCAGAAAAGTGTGGGAAATACTTATTACCACTACACTACCAAATATACAAGAAGTGGAGCTATGACTCAAGTAGTAAATTGTTGGTCTTGAGCAAGAGAACTCAGAGCTCTGAGTGCAAGTTCAAACGCCTGGACTGGCACAAAAATAAAACTTTCATTACCTTATATTATATTAAGATTACTGGTGTCAGAATCCAGTCCTAGTTTTAAGGACCAACTTTTGTAGCAGATGCAACTTTTGATTTTTTCCCTAGGAAATTTTATGCTTGTTTTATTCCTTGCCTTGTATTTACATTCCACTAATCGCATTCTTATTTTTTTGTTTGGAGGGACATTTCCATAATTCAATGACATAAAAAAATGTCTTGAATTTTTCTTTATTTTAAATAGGAAAGGGAAATGCTGAGTCTGAATCCAGCAGAGAGCGAATGATGGTTTGATTGCAGAGCTGTTAAATCTATCCCTGGATGTGGAAGGCTACGATTTGCAGTGCTTTGGTGGATGAGTCTTCATGCAGCTTCACAATAAACTTCTATGATATCACAGTCAACTTTGCCATTACAATAGATAGGTGTCAGCCACTGATCTCACCCTTACATGGACTTTAGATACACAAAGAAGAAAAAAATAATTAGAAGAATTAACTGTTAACCACAAGATCACAGCTTGATGAGCTTTCCTGACTGAATTCTGAGATTACATGAGCAGGGCAGTTTCATCTACACAAGGCTACTAAGCACTAAGGACCAGGCAATGTTGTAGGCAACTGGAGAAACAGATGTGAATACAGATGCAAGTGGACTGCTCCATGAACCTTTCATGCTGAAGGAGAAAAAAAGAAATTACAATGATAATGTCAATATTTCAGAAGGATGGTAATGTGGGGAGACAGCTTCACATTGAGGTTGGGAGGGAGGCACATATGATCTAACAGCAGGGGACATCATCCATGCAATTATTGCATTTCCATGCTGGCTCCAATCTCAATCCCAGATCTCATCCTTCTGAGTAACAAATTATAGGTATGAGGCACCTGCAGTGAGCTCTTTGATATAAATACCTATAACCAATTTTTGCTAAGTTTATTGGAAGTTTCTTGAGAGGAAGGTTCAAAATTAAATATATTATGTGTATTAAACATTCTTTTCATTATCTTCTAATTATTTGAATATGAGCTGTCTTCCTCACTTTTGGGAAAATTTTTTTCATTGTTCAAATCCTGGGGAGGGAAGGAAAACCACAGTTTCTTTGCCAAACTTGAAAAAAAAAATAGTCATTTCAACTTACCAGTTTTGCCAAATAGTATGTCATGTCCTTGATGGATTTTTCATCTTCAACAATGTTAGATGAATGAAATTATAATTGGAGAAAATCAACCACATAGTAACAAGTTTATCACAATGACAGATATAAGCTGTCCACTTTCTACCGGATAAATCATTTGCCACAAGCATTAAAAATCTTGAATAAAAACTTGGAGATTCTTCCTGTTCATATAAAGTTGGATTTTTGTTTTGTATTGTTTTGTTTTTGGTTGGTCATGGGGCTTGATCTTGGGACCTGGGGGAAGTCCCTCAGCTATTCAGCTCAAGGAAAGCACTCTACCACATGAGCCACAGCACTACTTCTATTTTTCTGGTGGTTATTTAGAGATGAGCCTCACAGAGTTTGCTGCTCAGGCTGACTTTGAACTGCAATCCTCAGATGTCAGCCTCCTGAGTAGCTAGAAATACAGACATGAGCCACCAGCACCTGGCCAAAGGTGTAGTTTATCAGTTTTGTTGGCTTGAATGATTACCAAGGAAAAAATAGAAACTAAAATTGTTAGCTTATGCTAAAATTTGCAATAGTTTTACCATGAATAATAATGAAATATTTATAATTACATATTTTGAGAGTATATAACTGATTAAATTTTATTGTTTTAAAATAATAAAATATATCTCTTTTTTTATAGACCTTGAAGTCTGAGTTCAGAACTTGTAGTTGTTGGCAGGCACTCTCCTGTGCGAGCCACATCCTTCTGATCATTTTTAATCAATCATCTATTAAATAATTTGAAGCTCACAAGTCATCTTTTGCTAAGATTAAGTAAAATAAGCCTAAACTCCTGCCTTTTGAGTAACAGAAGAAATCCTAATATCTAGATGTATAGACTCAAAAAAATGAAACAACCTAAGAACAATCTTGTCAATAAATAGGCAAGTGAATTGACTAGATCATTCCCCAAAACAGATATAGGTGTCTAAGGAATACATGAAAATATTCAACATCTTTAATAATCAAGGAAATGCAAATCAAATCTATGTTGAAATTTCATGTCTGCCTAAGCAGAATGCCTATTAATCCTACATATACACCTGAAGAAATGTAAGTCAGCCTTATAGTAGAGCTATCTGCACACACATATTTTATAGCAGGATTCAAATAATCACATTCCAGAATCGGCCTCCACAGGCAGAAAAGTGTGTAAAACTGTTATCTCCAAATAAGAATTAAAAAGATCTGGGAGTAGAGCTGTGGACCAAGTGGCAGAGTACCAGCCTTAATGGAAAAAAATCCGATCAAGACATTAAGGCCCCAGGTTCAAGCCTCAGGACTGGCAAACACACACACACACTCACACACACACACACACACACACACACACACACACACACACAATGCTGCCTATATTTTTAGCTAAGTTTCTTAATACCCTAAAATTCATGTACCTATGACAGGGCTTAATATAATGGGAAAGTGATATTTATAATGATAAACTCCTACTGAAGAACCCAGGTTTTTTTTCTTGATTTGTTTCGTTTTTGTGCTCATTGGACTTAAACTCACGGCCTAAGTGCTGTCCCTGAGAGTTTTTGTTCAAGGTTGGTGCTCTCCCACTTAGTTACAGTGCCACTTTCCAGGTTTGTGGTAGTTCTTTGGAGATAAAGAGTCTCAAGGACTCTGTCCTCCGCACACTGATTTCAAACTGCAATTCTCAGATTTCACATTCCTGAATTCGTAGAATTAGAGGCCTGATCCAGCAATGCCAGGCTAGAACCTGAGTATTTTCACCACTGTTCATTTGAAGAGTTCAAATCTTTTTACTCCAGAATACTTACCAAGCACAATTCTCTCTGGATGGCAATCAAGCAAATAGAGGCGCCCATAGTTCACACCTGTAAATCTTAGCTACTGAAAAGTCTGGGATCCGAGGATAGTGTTCAAAGCCAGTCCAGACAGGAAAATCTGGGAGAATTTTAGTCCCAATTAACCACAAAAATGCAATATGTTGAGCTCTGGCTCAAGCAGTAGAGCTCTACCTTAATCAAATATCTCAGATTCACTTCAGACCCTGAGTTCAAGGCCCAAGACCAGTGCACATGCGCACACACATGCACAATTTTATAACATAGTTCTTAAACCTAGCAAGGTGCCATCTTAATCCCTTAATGTCATGCTTTGCTATGAGAATTGGAAAAGTCTAACCTCTGGCATGGGCTGCAGTCCATGATGGTAAACAGCATCTGGAGAGAGTAATTACCTCAGAGCTAATCGGACAGACCCAGACTGGAAGTATGAGTGAGGTGGTGCAGACACATGGTCCCTACTTCCCTATTCACCCAGACCAAAAGCAGGAGTATGGTGACACAGGCACGCAACCCCCACTCACTCAGACCTGAAGCAGGAGTGAGGAAACATAGGTACATGGCCCCCACTCACCCAGAAATGAAGTGGGAGTGAGGTGAAAAGGGCATTAGCCCAGACTTATCCAGCCAGGAAGCAGTAGTGAGGTGGTGCAGGCACATAGCTCCTACCCACCCAGACCAGAATCAGCAGTGAGGTGACACAGGCACCATGATCTCTACTCCCCTACTCATGCACACCAGAAGCAGGAGTGTGGTGACACAAGCACACAACCCCCCACTCACCTAGACTGGAAGTAGGAGTGAGGTGACACGGGCACGGGCCCCCAAGCAGCCAGACCAGAAGCAAGAGTGAGGTGGTACAGGCATACGGCACCTACCCACCCAGACCAGAATCAGGAGTGAAGTGACACAGGCACACAGCCCCAACTTATCCAGCCAGGAAACAGAAGTGAGGTGATGGTCTCATGACACACCATAAGAGCCTAGCATTCTATGGTGGCCTCCTTCTCTCTCGGCCTTTGTGAAGGGTGGCTGGGTTTCATGATGCACTCCAGAGGTCAAGGGGCTGGAGCTAAGGATGCTGCTGCCATCCCCAAACTGGTACTGCACCTGCTGCAGCTATGGTAGCAAACTTAATTAGTTCTAATTCACAGAACATATACTATGAACTATGAGTTTCTTCAGGTACTGTGCGCCACTTGCTAGTCACTTAATATTATAGTTGCCAATGTCTAAGTGCTCACTGACCTGTAAATATGCTGGAATGGAAATCCTACTATCACTGCTGTCTTCTCATTTCTAGGAATGATTATTTTGAAATGACCCTTCTGGAGAGAAGAAGAGGGGACATAGACCCAACTATTCAATAGTGCCTTTGGGTGACACTATATTGGCCCAAGAATGAGTCGACACAGCTGGTATCCAGGTGTTTTGGGTTAGTCTTTTGGGTCATGCTTTCTGTTTGGCCTTGGAGAGTCTTAAGCTTCTCATTGTAGACACAGAAGATGGGAAAGTAACTGCCAAGGCTTATATATTCAGGAGCCATTTACTTTCTGCCCTTCTGTGATGGCATCTTACTACATAGCCAAAATGGTCTTGAACTTACCAGGCTTCTACTTAAGCCTCCAAAGTGATGGAATTACAGGCTTACCATACCACACCCAACTATGTATCATGGGTCATTTGAAATAGAAAATTCATGACATTTGTGCTGTATCTACTAACAAAATTGTGCTAAGATCAAATAACTTACAACCCAGTTGTTAAGAATATAGACTCAGATTCAACTGAATTTCAAATTCAGTTTTGGTTATTTACCTGCTTTTGGTTAAAGAGGAAGATACTTTATCACTGAGCTTTATTCACTTGTATAAAAATGTGGATGGAGCCATGGACAGATGGCTCATGCCTATAATCTTACTCAGGAAGTTGAGATGGAAAGATTATGTTTTAAACCCAGCCCGGGCAGAAAAGTCCCTATGAGATACTTAGGTCCAGTGAATCACTCAAAAACCGGAAGTGAGGGGCTAAGATGTTGGCTCAGTGGTAGAGTGCTTGCTTTGCAAGTATGAGGCCCTGAGTTCAATTCCTCAGCACCACATAAGCAGAAAAATCTGGAAGTGGTGCTAAGGCTCAATTGGTAGAGTGCTAGCTATAAGCTGAAGACCTGAGAGACAGCGCCCAGACCCAGATATCAGGCCCCATGAACAACAACAACAAAAAATCAACACAGAAGTGGAGTTGTGGCTCAAGTGGTAGAGTGCTAGAAAATGGATCAGGGACTGTACCCAGACCCTGAGTTCAAGTACCACAATGAACAAAAAAAAATGTGATTGGATAGTGGTATTTTCCATCTCCTAGGTTTATGATTATTCAATAATCAGAATTTATTGAACATTTCCTATGGAAAAGAGGTATTTTTCCTCACCAGCAAGTGATTTATGATGCTGCAGAGCATGCAATGGATACCCTCTACTTCAGTGGAGAATTGAATGTGAATTTTGTGGGGTCCTATTAGAATAGCAGGTCAGGAGCAAAACTGATAAGGATTCAAGCTCTCTGTTAAACCGTACTGTAGCCATTTTGATTTTTGTTAAAGGAATAATTGATTTAGACATTGGTGACTCATGCCTATAATCCTCACAGCTTAGGAGTCTGAGATCTGAGAAGCATGATTTCAGGCCAGCCCAAGCAGGAAAGTCCATGAGACTTGTCTCCAATTAATCAGTGATAAACCCAGAAAAAGAGGTATGGCTTAATAGAGTATTATTCCTAAGGAAAAAGCTCTATTTAAGCTGCCCTAACCCTTCAAGTCCTATGTTGGGACATTACCACCTACAATG
This sequence comes from Dipodomys spectabilis, assembly GCF_019054845.1. Taxonomy (NCBI): domain Eukaryota; kingdom Metazoa; phylum Chordata; class Mammalia; order Rodentia; family Heteromyidae; genus Dipodomys; species Dipodomys spectabilis. The sequence goes on along the minus strand of NW_024870972.1, from coordinate 4,042,982 downwards.
CTGCTGGACCATGCCTCCCCTTGTATGTTTACCTACAGCCTATAGGCTGTTTAGCCCTCGACTTTGGTGGAGGCATGAATCGTGTATAGGATATACTGCCCAGAAAAAAACAACTATGATGTAAGTAATGTTTGACAACGTGTTAAATCCAAAGTTGCAATGGTAAGGATGTTTTCTGTTTAACTTTTTTCTTTAGTTAATTGCTTTTAAAAGTTTGGGCTGGGAAGGTAGCTCAGTGGTAGAGTGCTTGCCTTGCATGCCTGAGGCCCTGGGTTCAATTTCTCAGCACCACATAAGCAAAAAGAAAAAATCCAGAAGTGGTGCTGTGGCTCAAGTGGTAGAGAGCGCTAGCCTTGAGGGACAGCACCCAGGCCCAGAGTTCAGGCCCCACGACCGGACCGAAAAAAAATAAAAAATAAAATATAATAAAAGTTTATCTTCTTATTTAATTTACTCGAGGAAATCAAAAGTTAATATTTGGGACTTTTGGTGAAATTTGAAACTAGGCAAGTAAGAGTACCCATTGTCCCCAAATTCATCATTTGAAATTATTAAAACTTTATTCACATGTTTTAGTCATCAGAAATTTGAGCCAAGCATGGGAGCTCACACTTGTAATGCTATCTGCTGTGTATTGACTAATGCAGAGAGGACTATGATTTGATGCTTGCCCAGGCAAAACATTCACAATATTGGATCTCAATCAATATCTGAAACCAATGCATTGTGCTTTTTATTTCATCTACTCAGAAAGGGTAAAAAGAAGGATTGTGGTCCATGATGGCCTGGTCATAAACATAAAACCATACCACAAAAATGTCTCAAGCAGAGCTGGGTGCAGGTGACTCATGCCTGTAGTCTTAGCTACTCAGGAGGCTGAGATCTGTAGATCACAGTTCAAAGCCATCCCAGGCAGGAAAGTCCGTGAGACTCATCTCCAATAAACTATTAGAAAACCAGAAGTGGTGCCGTGGCTCAAGCAGTAAAGCATTCGCCTTGAGCTGAAGAGCTCAGGGACAGCACCCAGGCACAGAGTTTAAGACACATGACCAACAAAAACAAAAATGACTAATGCAAAAAAAGCAGGTGTATGGCTGAACTGGTAGAGCACCTACCTAAAGTACATGAGGTCCTGAGTTTAAGTTCTAGGATAAAAACGAGGGAAGGATGTGAACATATGGAAGGAAGAAAAGAAGGAAGGGAGGAGTTATTCTGTATATTGTACTTGTCTAGCTATTTCATTAAGGTGGCTTCTCATTCCTTTTTCTTTATTTTCTGTCAGTTGTGGGGCTTGAACTCAGGTCCTGGATCTTGACCCTGAACTTTTGTGCTTAAAGCTAGTGCTCTACCACTTTGAGTTACATGGTCACTTATGAGTTTCAGTGGTTAAATGAAAATAAGAATCTCATAGATTTTCCTGACCAAGCTGGTGTTGAACCTTGATCCTTAGATCTCAGCCTTCTGACTAACTAGACTTACAGGTATGAGCCACTGGCTCTGGGCACTCACTTGTTCTCTTTCTTTCTATTTTTTATCAGTCATGGGACTTGAACTCTGGGTGCTGTCCCTGAGCTCTTCAACTGAAGTGAAGCACTCCACCAGAGTCCACTTCTAGTTTTCTGATTGCTAATTGGAGATAAGAATCTTATTAGAGATGTTCAGAGGCAGATGGCAAAGGAGAAGCTGGAGGCTAAACAAGCTCCAGCATAAAAAGCAGTTTTAGTGTTCCAAAACAATGTTTAGTGAACAGTCCTAGGCTACAGAATCACCCCAAATGTGCCATCAGGTACAGAGAGTTTGGCCAGAGAGGGAAAATCCACACAAGGAGGCAAAACTGAGCACTTGCCAGTAGCCAAGGCTGCAACGGATGCGGCGGCAGTGACAGTGGCCGTAGTGGCCATACCTATAACAGAGAGAAACAGCACCAGACACAGAGGGTGAGCAGATTCTACTCATCACCAGCAAGAATTGACAAAGAGCAGATATCTTCATCCTGCTCTTTGTCAATTCATCACCAGAGACAACTCAGGAAACAACACTCTGGCATGAGTAGAACCCTGACATCCTCACTCCTTCTCAGGGAGCAGAGGAGGGAAAGCCATCCCTCCCCAACCACCAGAGATCTCCATCTTCCATACTGACAAAGGCCCCTCTGAGCAACTAGCTACAACTCAGACCTTGGAAGAAAAGAAGAGTCATTTATCAGGTCACAAGACGCTGACCTAACCTGCCAGGCTCAGCTCCACCCACGGGAAAATCACCCAGCCCAGACAGAGGAAGATCCACCTCCCACCTTAGGAGAGACTTTCTTCACTGTGTAAACAGAACCAGAGGCTGCCCCTCCCTACAGCAGCCTAGAAAATCAACTAAAATTCAGTAAACAAAAACCCTGAGAATGGATCCAGGCTGGGCTCTTTGAGTGTCTCTGGAGCTAGCCCCTCAGGGAAAAGCTAGTTTGCTGAAAAGCCTCAACCCAACCAAGAACCTATCCTCATCACAGAATCTCGAAACTAGAGGAAACAGCCATCCCCCTGTTTTGTGATACTCAAAGCAGATCTCCTTCCCATTGAACTAGCCTGGAAAGAGGATCACAAAATCCTGGGTAAATCACAGCATTTTTCTGCCTGCTCAAACAAACTGACTTAAGAATCCAATCAAGCCACAGGAAAACCAAACACTACAAGCAGACCTGAGACTGCACCAAGAGACTGGTAATGGACACAGTGGAGATAAAAGATCTTCCCATCCCCTCTCCACAAAAGAACTCTTTTTGTACCTTTTTTTAAATTGTTTTCTATTAATCTTTCTTTTCCTCTCATAATTTTTATTTTAGGTGTATGTGTGTGTGTGCTTTTTTTATATCTTCTGATCTTTTGGTACTTTTTTATTTTCTGTTTTTTCTCTTTCTTTCTTTTTTGAGTGACTTAATTGATATTCTGCTCATCCCCATATATATATACCCGTTGTCAATTATTAGACCTTATATCCTATGGTATATACACTTAATCCAGAAATTTATTACTCAATTCATAAGCTCTTAGGCTTAAATTCTTTAGTAGCAATATTATATCTTTATACCTATATAATTTCCTGTTTGTCTGTTTGTTTTTTGCTGGTCATGGGGCCTGAACTCTGGGCTTGGGCACTGTCCCTCAGCTCTTCACCGCAAGACTAGTGCTCTACCACTTTGAGCCACAGCGCTACTTCCAGCTTTTTCTGCTTATGTGGTGCTGAGGAATCGAACCCAGAGCCTCATGCATGCAAGGCAAGCACTCTACCACTGAGCCACTTTCCCAGCCCTAATTTTTTAATAACTAATTTTAAGCACTTTTATTTTTTAGTTTTTCATGTCTCCTATCCCTCACCTCCTCTCATTCTATCCTTCTCTCAATACCATTTCTTGAAACTTACATAATTTTTAAGTGTTTCACTGTTTAAATTTAAATTTTTATTTCCATTTTTCTTCTTTTCTTTTAAATCACTCTCCTATCATTCTGTCTAATCTATTTCTCTCTCTCTGAGATAAGAACTTAGTTAAATTCACTCTCCTTTTACCTCTCCATAGCCCTCTAATCAGTGGTATTGCTCTGAGGAATTACTGTCAATGTTGCCACAGTGCCTAGTCCAAGGCCTCTCACAAAGGCTCCTAACCCAACCTGGCTGAGCCTCTGTGTGAGTTAACATCATTGAACAACTGCGTTCCATGGTTTGTGAGACATTCGCTTCTGTGATCATATGCACATGAGGGCCCAAGAAGAGAGTTCCCTGGAAGGAATGTCCTAAAATGCAAAACGTCTACTAGGGCAATGGAAACCCATGGTTGGGCATGCTTAATTTTTTAACCTGTGCACTGAACTAACAGGAACACACTAAGACACACTAAGAAACCCTGATGTAAAGGATCAGAAGGGCTGAGGGGAAGGGAGCCGCATGCTCAGGAATATAAATGGAGCTTACAAGCCACTGCAGGCTCTGACTTTCTATGTTGAAGTTAAGATTAACAGGCAGCCCAAGTTTCTAAGAACTCATTGTCTAAGCTATATGCCTCTTTCAGAACTTCTTTCCCTCCTCCTGTGTTTTGAGAACAACACTTAGTACTGTGTTTCTGTCTCCTAGGGGCAATTTTTCTCTTCACACAATGCTTAAAGTAGATAATAGGAAGCTGAAATTAAAGTTAACAAGTATGAAATAGCACACAGTGCTTGCCCTGAATTCCTGGACCTAAAAAGTTCCCAATTCTGAGCACAAAGTAATCATGGGTGCATCCTAACAACCTCCACTGAATGGAAAAATTTGAACAATTTTCCCAAGTCAGGTATTGTCCAGTACAGTAGTTACCATCGATAACCCTTGTTATTAGGATGGTTGTGATCTACTAGAACAATGAACTTGAAACTGGGCCAAGACGAGACAACTTATCATTGCTAGAAACGGGGGAAGACAACTAGGAGAATGTTTCTCTGGCCCAGACATGGATATAATTACAACAAAGTTCTAAATTGTGGCTCATCAGCAAAGACTATCAATCATACCTCAATAAAGGTAATAACTAAACATAAAAATTAAAAAAACTATTTGGGTTTCAGTACTAACATCTTTTTAAAGGTGTGTGTGTGGTGTCTGAGATTTTGTATGGGGCAGCATTGGTTCTTAAAAATCATCCTATTGGCACTATCTTTAGGTTTCCCATTCAAGTCTGGTGGCATTCTAGCTGTACCACTTGAATCACACAATTCTTGACTTCTGTTGATTAACGAGATAAACATGTAAGGTATATGTCAACCTTGGTTGGTTTCAAATTATGATCTTCAGATCTCACTCTCTGGATTAGGTAAGGCTGTAAGAGTGAGCCACTATGCTCAGCCCAGTATTTCCAGTAAGTTACTTAATCTTTCTGAATCTCAGCTTCTTCTTGTGTGGAAAGTGAACAGAATTATTTTGTGGATCTTAGAATCTGGTGCGAGTTATGACCGGGTATAGGAAGTATAAGTGTTCGAGATATGCAGACAGAGCCTGACAATCTCATAAAACTACTGATGTTTATATTGAAATGAATTAAAGGAATTGGAAACAATGGATTTTTCTTTTTTTGTTTATCCATTTCTGGGCAGTAAGGGAGCCACAGAAATTCAAGGAGAACAAGGAAACAAATGCAGCAGTGATACTCTGTAGATATTATGTTGACAATCAACTATACCACTTGTGGGCAGGGAAAGGAGGGAAAAACAGAGAGAGAGCAAAGAAGTGATGAGATTTTTGAACATGAAATGAACTCATTATCTATATTACAAAATGGTGACCCGTATGTCCACTACATTAACAATAAAAATTTTTAAAAGTCCAGGTTGATGATTCTCTCCTCCAGTTTTAGTTAGAGGCCCTTGAGACTCAGGCCCACCTATAGAGTTTTCGAAGGTCAATTGATATGATAATTAATATAGAGCCAAAATCTCTTAACAAATGTTATAAAAAGTATTTCATTCATAGTACTTTTTTCTGTTTGAATGGAGATTCTATATGTTATTGGCAGAGCTATGTTTTTTACTTTTTGTTTTCAATATTTGTCAACTGTTGAAATCCTTCTTGAAGCTTTGGGACAGAGGTCTCCTATATCTTGGCACCCTGCCCCTAACTAAAATAATAATCAATCTTTGAAATTAATTTACTTGTGTATGATTTTGTTTTATTTCTTTATTCATTTATATATTTATTTGTTTATTTATTTATTTTTGTCGCTGGTGGTGAACTCTGGGCCTGTTCGCTGCCCTCAGCTCTTCAGCTCAAGGCTAGTGCTCTACCACTCGAGCCACAGTACCACTTCTGGCTTTTTCTGCTTACGTGGTGAGGAAGAATCAAACCCAGGGCCTCATGCATGCAAGGTAATCTGTCTACCACTGATCTACCTTCTCAGCACCTATGAGGGGTATTTCTGTGCACGGGTCTATCAAGGAAATCTATTCAGCAAATGTATTCATTTGCCACTATATATTAATTATGAATTATCTGATAGTTAAAGGATAAATTGTTATCATTTTTACTAGGAATTGTTTGTCTTCCCATGCTAAAAACATGGAGGAGGGTATTTTAAACTAAAACTACAAAAGAAATTTAAGATCTTTGTGCTAACAAATGTATCCAGTTATTACATTAAACAGAAAATTCAAACTTCATGAATACAGAGCTCAAACTTCTTATACTACTTATTACAAAATGCAAATTAAAGGGAAAATCAGACAGGGGATAAAATTTATATTGCATGTTAATTTTTAAAGAGGAAAATAAGATCCTAGATGGCAGATTAAAGGCAAAGCAATATCAGAGCCCTATCTGCTCAATAAGAAATAAGAAGCTTATTTGATAAAAAAAACTGCAAAGTGCACATCAGGCAAACGCAAGCAGTCAGAGCCTACCACCAACACAGAAATACCATATATCTCAGAAAAAGGAAACAAGTTCAGACCAGTGCTCATCCTTATCCCTGATTTCAATAATACATATACACCCCCTACACACACATACACACATACACACACACACACACACACACACACAATGAATGTATGCAACAGCTCAACCTACTCACATCAACTCAACATGAATCAAAGATCTTCCTGTAATATTTGAAACTTTAAGTTTCAAGTCATGTAAATAATTGATAATAGATGCATAAATAATTATTTTCTAAATAGCGCTCTGCTATGAAAGTGAGAATTCATGATGATTATAACTACTTAAAACATCTCTGAATCTCAAAAAAAATTAAACAACACACAATCGGAATTTTGGGACTGCATTTCTACCAGCTATTCTGCAAAGGCTTAATAAGAAGATACTTATGAGATTTTGTGTACCAAAAATTAAATACTAAATTCAATTAATACCTGAGTAAGTGAAGAGAAACATGATCAGAGAGACCTATGCTGCCTCCAGTTCTCAGCCAGCTGTACACTGTGGCATCTTTGCTGCTGCTGGACCTTAGTTGTCTTCTCCAGTGCAGTGGCAACACTGGGGTTGGATTGGGCGTGGTAGGGAGATGAGTGTAGGCCACATGGGAAGCCACACTGGGGTTGGGGTTTGGTGCAGTGTGGAGGGGAGAGGAGGCCTTGGCAGAAGCTGGTGAAGTGAGGAAAGAGGCAGGAAGCCAGAGGCTCAGAAAGCAGCGTGCCCAAAGGCTGCCTGATTCTGGAGAGTGTCTGTGAGTTGGGGTTGTAGGGGCAGATCCCATGGGGCCTGGTGGCCTGGTGAGAAGAGGAAGGATTCTCAAGTACTGCAAAGGAGGACAATGAAAATTAAGATCACAGTGGCTGAACAATTTCAACAACAAAGGTGGGGACATGGAGGTAAACTCTGGGGATGGAGAGGACGGCAGCACTGGGCCAGTGGCGTTCAATCCTTTCTGGACATACCTGGAAGTGTGTGAGGACTGGCTCCACCACAGCTTTGGCCTCACTCGACTTGAACAGGCACCCGGAATGGTCACCTCAGCCTCAGCCTGCCCCAGAGAGCCAGACTGGCATAGATGCTGAAGACCAGGCAGTGGCTGGGAGGCTATGCGCAACAGGGTGGAGGAAGCATGGCTGGTGGGTGCAGCTCCAGCCCAGCCAGGTCCAGGGCCACCGGGGAAGTTCGGACTGTAGATCTAGAACAGGCAGTGTGCCCCAGACCAGTGGGACTTCTAGGGACTTGCGTGGTGGCCAACACATGCATGTTGGGAACTTCATAAGCATGGCCCAGGCGTCTCCACGAAAAGGTGCACTCATTCCTGTGCCTCTCCTGTCTTCTGGACTCTCGCTGTCCTCCTGCTTCCTGCTGATGTACCAGGCCACAGACCCCACCAAAGGCCAGCAGAGAGCCGTTGCCAATGTAAATGCAGGAGGGTCATTTATTACAGCTCGAGCTGGACTCACAAATCTTCCCTGACACAGCAGGTCAGAAACTGTGAGTCCCAATCTCTTGTTCAGCAAGGTTTTTTTTTTTTTATTGTGTATGAAGCAGGTGGAAGGATCATTACAACACTGATTTTGTGATAGGTCGGTGGTTCGGAGTAAATCTAGTCTTAAGTTTATTAGTTGGGGAATGATCATTTCCAGTAAGGGCAGGGACTTTCTAGCTTAGCAGTTATAGGATAGGTTAAATCATACATAGCAAGTATATTATAAGTTGGGGTAGGTGGGGCCAATCACAGGAATGCTGAGGGCGCTATTCCTGGATTATTTCCCGACCTAAATTGCTTCCTGATAGAGTTGGGAGATAATCCGTCAAGGCAGTTCTGAGATTCCTGGACAGATCAGGGCTGTCTGATTTCTTAGTTATTTTTACTGCTACATTTTCTTAGAACATGAACTGACACTCTTTTTCCAGTAGCAGATATTTTCCTTAGAGTTTCTGAAATCACTGCCAACTTATTTGTCCTCTCACTGACACGTCCAACTACAGGATTCAACTTCTCCACGCCGATGACAGGCCATCTCGGAGGTATTCACAGGGCTGTTTCCTCTCTCCATCTCAGGCCTTTCTACTGAAAGAACATCCTTACTAAAAACTTTTTAGTTGTTTCTAGTGAGGAAGAAAAGTAAGGCCTAGTTGCAGCCATGGAACCAAGAATTGAGGGCCATGGCTGGAGCAAAACGCCCTGAGAAAAGATGGATTCATTTTTGTCAAAGACACAAGTCTCTATGGGAACTCTCATTCTAACTGATTTTCTTCCTAGTAATATATTCACAGAATATGTAGACTATGTAATGAATGAACAATGACATATGCATAATATTTGCGAATATGGAGGGAATTAAGAAAAAACTGCAATGGCCAGAAGTAACTGGTTCCTTGAAAGAGAGCTGGTAGGTTCTTTGTTTGGCCTCTAAGCCTTTTAGCACAGTATTTTGTATTGCATTCAAACATATGAAGTTCTTAAAATGTAAAATCAGGACAAATAGTTAAAAATAAGGAAATTTTCCTAATAAAGTATCACAAACTGCATCTTTCAATTCAGAGGTACTTAACTTGAATTTTTTTCTCACGTTAAATTGCCTTTTGTTCTACTGAAGAGTTGATATTCGAAAATTCCTAAATAGAATTTTTTTTTCTTTTCTTCCTTTTTAAGGAACCATAGTGAGGTCCACCTGTTTCTGCTGTGAGCTCTTTCTTCCACTTACTGCCCAGTTGCTGTCAATACTCAACCCCATACGAGACAAACAGCTCACATCCTGCCTTCATGACATGACAGGTTTGGTAGAAGATCTACCTGTCGTACTGAAAGGACCTCGGATTCTGATTCTCAGCTTACCTGCCACAGTTCATATACCTAAAGTTGAAGCAGGCACAGGAAGGAAACATAAGAGGGTAAGTTTCTGCTCCCTTTGGATCTACTCCTAATACTCATCCACTCTAGAACTCTAAGTGCACTGTTTTCAAAGCCCAGTTCCAGACTTCTCTTAATCCTTATTTGTCAAAAATAGATTGATTTCCAGATTCTCTAAATTGAGTTAAAGTTTATGTCATAGATTTGGGTGGGGACATATACTCTGTTTCTAGATTAGCACACATCATTTGACATTTGGCCCAAGTAATTTTCCTTAGATTGGACTCACTCATGCACCTGTCTCCACTATGTTCCCATAGAAATTCAGAGAACCCTTTGTCTTATAAAGACAATAGAGGGAAATTTGTTTATTCATGATGTCGTTTCATGATAAGACAATGGTTCCCCATGGCACAGGACTGCAGGACATATCACAGACCCACTGCTTTCTGAACTTCACCACTGCTCCAAATCTGCTTCTACTTGTTTGAGTGTACACTAATAGACTAAAGTTCTTTCTTGTAGGTTGTTAGGGCACTATGTACTTTGCAAAAACTAGAAAGAAAAATTATAGTTAAATACTACTACAATGAAATTGTCATTTCTGTCTCCACATGTGTTTCGCAATTACTCAGGGAATATGATTTATTCAACTACTGAGGGTAATTCTTTGACTCGTATACAGTATGTGCTTTATAGATGCAGGATCTATGAATGAAGTTAGGCCCTTTGTTTTTTCTTCTGATGTCTTAATTTTGTCTCTCATGGAAATCTTTATTTTGATACAGTACACATATATATGCATACATACATACATACATACATACATAGCAGAGCTAATGATTAAACTCAGTAACTAAACTTAACTCTTGCAATACAATACTCTACCACTTGAACCACTAGCCCTTTCTGTGTTGTTTATTTTTGAGGTATTTTTTGTCTGTCCAGGGGCTTAAACTCTGTGCCTGAATGTTGTCCTTCAGCTCTTCAACTCAAGCCAAGCGCTCTACCACTTGAGCCACAGCGCCGCTTTTGATTTTCTGGTGGATTATTGGAGATAAGAGTTTCATAGCTTTTCTTCGAACCATGATACTCATATCTGAGCTTTCTCAGTAGCTACTTACAAGTTTGAGCTACCAATGCACAGTTTATTTTTGAAGTATTATTTCCCCTGCTGTCCTGGGTTGCCATCCTGCTTGTGCTTGCCTGGGTTGCTAGAGATACTTCACTTTATCCAGCCATTGTACTTCCACTCTAGCTGGGATAACAAATGTGCACAAACGTGCTCAGCCATTGGTAGTAATTGGGGTCTTATAATCTTTTATGCTAGGACTGGCATCAGACTGAGATCTCATCATCTCTATCTCAAAAGTCCAAATTAAAGGTTGAGCTATGGAACCCAGCTATACTATTTATATTTTTATTTCTTTTCCCTCAAATATTCATAATTTTGAAAGCACCAAGTACAGCAAAAGAATAATGGAGATATGGGAATCCATTGAGAAAGGTGTGATGATCACGGTGCAAGTCTTGTGAGGAGAATATCTTCTTAGGAACCATGAAAATGACTGCTGGAATCACTCCAGATGGCCGGGGATATATCTTTTGCATCTACACATAGCAGTTTCTCCTTTTTGTGATCTGAGTTTCAGAAAGACAAGCTAAAGGCTTTTGAGTAATAATCGGCAAAATCACATTACTTGAGTCCAGTGATGCTCTTTGAGCCTGCATGGATTCAGCAGTTGTGAACACATAGGATTCCGTCTACACATCTGAGGGGATTGGTCATAGTCCTAACAGAGGCTCCTTAAGCGTGGATGCACTTTGCCTCTAACACACTCTGTTTATATGCACTATACTTTGATCCTAAATCAGAATGTCCATGTTTATGCAGATTCCACAAACACATACAGCTATTTCGCCCATGTCCTAGCAATGTTTCATTGGAGGCACAGGGGGACACATGGAGTTAGAGAAAGGGGGGAAAGGGAGGGCATTTTTTACCATCCAGGAGTACCTATTGTCTGCATCTTCATCTTCTATGATCAAGCCCTCATAGGGGCTAAAGTGCAAACCCAATGGCAGAGCAGATTCCGCATTCCATACTCTAAGCCCAGCCTCAGGAATACTGTACTGACGAATTCTCAGCCCAGTGGGCAGACTGAGGACTGAATGGTCATAATGCCCCTTGTCCACCACATTGTCTCTTACAAATATAGTGGCCCATGAACAGTGAAGCTGTTGATGAAGAAGTTCTGACACTGCTCACAATCTCAGGCAAGAGCAACAAAAATTAGTTAAGAAATATGTACATTCAGGGGCTGGGAAGGTGGCTCAGTGGTAGAGCACATGCCTTGCATGCCAGAGGCCCTGCGTTCGATTCCTCAGCACCACATAAGAAAAAAGAAAAAAAGCTGGAAGTGGTGCTGTGGCTCAGGTGGTAGAGCGCTAGCCTTGAGCTGAAGAGCTGAGGGACAGTGCCCAGGCCCAGAGTTCAGGCCCCATGACCAGACCCCAAAAAAATAAAGAAATATGTACATTCTCAGATTTAACAATCATGAGAAAGAGCACAGAATGCATATCATTGTCACTTAGTTCTTCATGTGAAGTTACTAGAGTAAACCAGTAATTGGGGGCCAAATGACCTGATGAATTATTATAAAAGCACATTTGCCTTCTGTTTGAACAAGCACAGAGGGTTACTTACACAGGTAATCATCATCCTGGGGTTTACGGATATCTCCATAAGCATAACTCTTTCTTTCTTGTAGGCTGTATATGCTCATTTTTACCTCCTTTTTCCTACGTCCATGTTGAAAATCAATGGTTAGTTAAGTTGGGGATCAACAATGTTTGTCCCTATTTCTTCAGAAAAGTAAAATCTCTTACTACCAAATTATCATCTATTCTTCTCACATACTCTGGTCCCCCATTAACCTTTGACTCAGAGACACAAAGACTTCACTTTAACATTAACTACAGGTTTCTAATTCAATTTTAAGTTTTGACCATTCCCATTTTCAGGCTTAATTTCTACTTCATTAAATTTCTTATAAAGTGGTCATTGATGAATTTATTCATTCAGAATATTTGTTGAGGGTATGTTAAATATTGAGCAAAGACCTGGACATACAGGATTGAAAATGTGTGGTCACAGATTTATTAGACACTTTGCGTGTATCTGTTACTTTACCTTTTACTTATCGTTTTCAGACAACATGCAGGCTGTACACATTTTTCTTGCCAGTCCTGGGGCTTGAACTAATGGCCTGGGCACTCTCCCTGTGCTTCTTTTGCTCAAGGCTAGCACTCAACAACTTGAGCCACATTGCCACCTCTGGCCTTTTCTGTTCATGTGGTTCTAAGGAATAGAACCAAGGGCTTCATTCATACAAGACATATACGCTACAACAAGCCACAACAAGCCACATTCCCAGTGCAGTCTGTGCATCTTTATCCATGTTCTTCAGATTAACATTCAGAAGTTCAGGGAGATTGTAAACTGTGTCATGGCCTAAGTGCCTCCATGTGGATAATAACCCAAGTGTGTAACTTCATTGTCAAATTCTTATGTGCTGCTCATTGGAAACCTAATTATAGTTCCACAGCTTAGTTCAGCCTATGTTTGAACTTTCCAAAGTCCACCTCACCTAGTCAGATTACCCTCATCAACCTTGCTAGAATTTTCAAAATTAGTAAATTTCCCAAGTTATTTTCTCTTACCCAATTTTTGTTTGCAGTATTGTCCTTGTGTATTTGCTTCTCCAGGAGGGAACGCTGGTTTCTGGGCCTCTTCTAATCCACTTGACTTTGAGAAATTTATAATTCCTGAGAACTTCTTCAAACTAAGTTCCTTACCTAAGGTTGTCTTGGGCATTCCCTTCAATGAAAGTCACATATAGAATTAGAATCTATTTCCTAAGGCTTTCATCTCCTATCAGTTTTCTCTCAAATCCATATAAGTTAGACTGAGGGAGGGAGAGCACTTGAGAATACAAACCGAAGAGCAAACAAGGTCTGTGAATGAAGGAAATGAAGCTTGGAAGAAGATATGTCTAATGGAGACATTTAATGAAAGAGAACACGGGGAAAGTGGAGAATTACAAAACTTGGCTGGAAAAAGATATGACAGAGCAGTGAGAATAGGAAGAAATTATTGGCAGAAATCTATATGGACAATTAAGTACATTCAAATTGCAACTAGGTATAACAGATGACTTTTAAATTAGTTTGACTTTTTTCTATGTAATTTTGCCTGAAAAAGTATGTACCATCTAATAATTGTATAAATTGGTATACATGTCTGTTTTTGATGTGATAAGGTAAAAAAATGTGATACGGTAAAAAAAGAAAATGTTCATCAAGCAGACTATAGGGACTCGTGATTGTAATCCTAGCTATTCAGTAGGCTGAGATCTGAGGATTAAGGTTGGAAGCCAGCCTAAGCAGTAGTAAGACTCATATCCACTTAAACACCATAAAAGCCAGGAGTGGTATTGTGGTTCAAGTTGTTGAGTGCTAGGCTTGCTAGCACAAAAGGAAGGATCTGGAACAGTGATTAGGTCCTGATTGTAAGTCTCAGGCCCAGCACCAAAAAAAAATTTCACCAAAGAATCTTGTGAATTATTAAAATACAGCATCAATGGGACTAAGCATTTCTTTCTGCTTTTTTTCTCCAGTCCACGGCTTGGGCCCTTTCCCTGAGCATCTTTGGCTTGAGGCTAGCACTTTACCACTTGAGCCACAGCACCATTTTCAGCTTGCTTTTCCTGTTTATGTGGTACTAAGGAATCAAACTGAGGGCTTCATGCAACCATGCAACCATTAAGCTACATTCCAAGCCCCTAATCATTTGTTTTTGAGCTCTGATATAAATTTACTTTCTGTGACATCTCTAGTTGAAATAAATTAGTTGAAATTGAATTTGAAGATGTTAACTTCAGTATTTCTCGAGCCTGTTACTTTTACTTAAATTTCAAAACTGATTAATTATTTCATATATTGATAATAACTTATTGTTTATCCTGAAAATATTGAGGGTGGTTCAGTTGAGACCTCAGACATCTGAAGAAAGATCAGTTATTGTCCAACCACTCAAAAGACTCACATGTAAAGGCTACAGCTAAACAACTATGGAAAGTTCCAGAATCAGCTACCTAAAGCTCAGAAGAGAGGACCAATCCTCCTCTTCCTCACAGAATTGAGATTTGAAATTAGCCTCAGAAGGATATGTATCTATGTGAAATATTAAGTCACTTTTTTTAGTTGTCACTTCTAAGCCATCAAATTTGAAACTCCTTAGGGCTGGGGGCTGCTTCTTAACAGAAGCGTCCTTTTTCAATAGAAGGAATTTTCTGGGTATCAGTAAACTTTCCTTAAAACTTACAAATAGTGTGGATTTATTGGTGCATCTATCAGTTTGGTAAAACAAAATGAAGAGAGGTTGGAACAGAGATTGGAACAATCATTCAGTGAATGGTGTGAAGGTGTATGGCTAAGATAGCTAAGACTTTATAATGCTGTGTAAGTATTTATGAACTTGTAAGTGCCTTTAGAGAAAATGTATTGGTAAACTTCACCACCACTAGGTGTTATCTCAGACACAATACATTTTTAGGTTTCAGTTTTCTCATCACGTAAGTGATTATAGTTTACTATTTGCCTCATTATGTTGTTGTAGTATTCAAATATATTTGTTCATGGGACATTTAAAATAAAGTCTAAAATATTGTGAAAATAAAATAAGTGGTAGTGATTATTGTGGATATGAATTGAATCTTAGAATGAATATGATAAGAACAGAAGAGATCAGGAAAAGGAAGCAGATGTTCCTAGGGCTTCTTCTCTTACTTGGAACCATGAAGAAAGTTTACTCATCAATAGAATTTGGGAGACATTTATCTTCTGACGCTTACTCTGTTCAGTTCTGAAGGTCACCCAAGAAGGTTTGACTAAAAGTGATGAGAAATCGGGATTTTGGTTACAAAATATCTCCAAACTGTGGATTCTCATTTTTGATAGCAAATCTCAGCCAGAGAGAAAAGACTATTTTAGGAAAATATTTTCTGAATTATC
Source organism: Dipodomys spectabilis (assembly GCF_019054845.1). Classification (NCBI taxonomy): domain Eukaryota; kingdom Metazoa; phylum Chordata; class Mammalia; order Rodentia; family Heteromyidae; genus Dipodomys; species Dipodomys spectabilis. The sequence continues at coordinate 4,027,606 of NW_024870972.1, read as the reverse complement.
ATTAAGGCTTGTCCTTATATTTTTTCTTAAATTTCTTCAAACCTAGACAAAACCCATCTTTGCTTCACTCTGTGTTCATAAGCTATCTGTTATAATTTAATTGGCATTTGGTGACAATAAACACTAAGCAAATTAGGAACAAGAGGGAAAGATTATTTAGTTAAATAGCATACATCATGGTCAACTTAGTTTCATTTCAGTGATGAAGGATTGTTTAACACACATAAATCTTTAAGCACAATGCAGCACGTAAGCAGATCAAGGACAAAATTCGCACAGTCATTTCTCTGGATGCAGAAAAAGCCTTTGACAAAAGTAAACATTCTTTTTTTATTTGGTCAGTTGTGGGGCTTGACCTGTGGACCTGGATGCTATTCCTCAGCTCTTCAGCTCAAGGCAAGCATTCAATCATTGAGGCACAGCACTACTTCCAGTTTTCTGGTCGTTTATTGGAGATAAGAGCTTCACAGACTTTCCTGCCCAGGCTGGCTTTGAACTGTGATCCTCAGAGCTCAGCCTACTGAGAAGTCAAGATTACAGGTGTGAGCCACCAATGCGCAGCTAAAGTCAGCATTCTTTTATCATAAAAGCCTTGAAGAAACTAGTGCTACTGGGTATATATCTCGATAGGATTATGGGTATATGTGAAAAATTAAATCATTTCTGCTAATAGCAGGAATGACACAAATGTCTATTTTTTCACCTTTTTCCCATATTGAATGCAATCAAGCCACAGAAATAAGCAAAGAGAAAGAAATAAATAGGTCAAAAGGGAAGAAAACGTTTAAATTATGCTTGTTCACAGATAACATGATCCTGTATTTAAAAGATACTAAAAATTTCCACAGAAAAATTCTAGATCTTATAAATGCTATTGAAAATGTGCCAGAATATATGATCAACATATAAAAATCATTAGCTTCTCTGCCAACAATGAACAGTCTGGAAAAGAAATCAGAAAAATCACAATAGTCTCAAAAAATTAGCTTAAGATTGTGCTTAACTAATGAAGTAAAAGACTTCTATAATGAAAAGTATAAAACCTCAAATAGAACTGAAAGCCAACCTGGGCAAGTAAGTTTGTGAGACTCTTATTTCCAATTAAGCACCAGAAAATAGGAAGTGGTGCTGTGGTTCAAGTGGTAGAGTGCTCATCTTGAGTTGAAGAGGTCAGAGAAACACTCAAGGCAACTGTCAGGACTGACGATGATGATGATGATGATGATGATGATGATGATGATGATGATGATGATGATAATGATAAACAAAAATGGGCATTATCGATTGCATTTCATTCTTTCAAAATTATAAGATGAATTCCCAATCCTCAAAATATTGTTTGGAGATGGAGCCTTTGGTAGGTAATTAGGGTAAGATGACATCATGGAGGTGAGGCCCCAGATGGATTTAATTTTCACAGAAAAAGAAAAGAAAGATCCTTTCCATCTCAACTGTTCCTCCTTTCCCAGTCATGTACATACCAAGATTTCATGTAGATACACAATGAGATATAGGCCATCTACAAACCTAAAATAGATCCTTCATCAGAACCCAGTCACACTAGCATACTGGTTTGAGCTTTCAAGCTTTCAGAACTATGAGAAATACATTTTTATTTAATTAACTCACTGTATACTATTTTGTTATGGCAGACTAAGTTGAACACACAATGAGAAAAACACTGGAATTCACCGTTTTTACAAAGAAGATACATAAATCTTTGTATGTGGCTAACAAATGTATGAAAATATGCTCAATATTACTAAGCAGTAGGGAAATGTAAGTAAAATGTCAATGACTCCTTAGGATGCCTACCATAAAAATAAATAAAAGGATGCTGGATGCTGGGCACTGGTGGCTTTCGCCTGTAATCCTAGCTATTCAGGAGGCTGAGGTCTGATCATGGAGCAAAGCCAGCCTGGGCAGGAAAGTCTGTAAAACTCTTATCTCCAATAAACCACCAAAACACCAAAAGTGCCGCTATAGCTAAAGTGGTAGAGCACTAACTTTCAGCTAAAGAACTGAGGGACAGCACCCAGGCCCAGAGTTCAAGCCCCACGACCAACAAAATAATGGGACCTTTGTTCGCTGCTAGTAGAAATATAAACTAGTGCAGTTGCCTTGGGAAACAGTATGAAAAGCACTCTAAAAATTAAAAGCATAACTAGCTTATTATCTAGCAATCCAATTCCTGATATACATAGGGACAGGAAGGAAGGAGGAATGGAAAGAAGTAAGGAAACAAGGAATGTAAATAGATCCTAAATAGATATTGGCACATTCAGGATAACTGCAGCATTATTAATTCTATTGACAGTTGTAAAGAGGTTGCATAGGAAAACATAGACATTATATATGAGTTCCAAATTACATAACCACATAAAGGAAGAACAGTTAAGGTCACCTGTCTTTTCCCAGGTTTATCCAATGTGAATAAATAGACAGTCTATCATGGATATTTGGCACAGAGTACATTGCAGATTCCATGTTCAATTCAAATCAAAGACATCAGGCTGCAATCTTGTGATTTCTGTCATCATTCTCTCTGTCTGGTCTGTTCTTTCTATGTGAACTCTCCAAATGAAGGCATTTGACCACATAACTCCTCTGTGATATATAAGTGCATACCACACTGGAAACTCTTCAATAGCACAATCTTACTTGGGTCAATTTGACCAACAGATGAATAATACCAAAATTTTGAACAGAGAATCAAGTAGAAATGGACCAATATCTCCATGACTCCATCTCTCAACTTCATTAGGAAATTAGTTCTATTTTTGACAGTTTCCATTTTTGTTGAGATTGTTCAATGTCTTTCACTGCGTGGTTATTTCACTAAATGGACTACCTTCCATGGTCTTTCATGAGATTGCAAATGACTGCAAATAAGTCAACAAACATATGTGTTCCAAGTGTTAGATAGAAAATCAATGCATCAAGAAAACATGGAATATAATAATGTATCAAATTGCTGTATGTACTTATCTACGCAATAGAAAGTGATGAGGATCACTTTTTACTTGAATTTTACCCTACTAAACATCTAGCAGAGTCCTACATCTGTCTATGTCTCTCTCATCCCTTGGATTTTTGCAACCATCATCTAACAAGCTTCTCTTTTGCCAAGTTTCTAATTTTTACATTGCTATCAGAATTTTTACCAAAACTATTTTTAATAGTGATTTGATAAGTTATCGGAAGAGAGTGAGATTAAGGGACAGCAGTGGTGATAGAGAGATACTCATCTTCCTAACCACTCCACTTTCATCCTCCAGATGAGTGAGAAAAATCAGGCTCTTACCATCATCCATACTGATGTTTTATTATAACTCACTCAACAGAACAGCAGAATAAGTTAAGAGTGAGTCAATTACAAGTGGTTCATCTCCAGTGATTAATTAAGCACTGAAATAATTTTGGTGTTACTCATCCATAACCAAATGCAGAATTCTCTTCTTTTTATTCACCATCCAAAGAAACCCAAAGTGGTAGAGCAATAGCCTTGAGCAAAAATGTTTAAGGGCAGTTCCTAGACTCTGAGTTTAAATTGTAAGATTTATGTCCGCACACAAAGAAAATGTGTTCCCAAATATCTGTCCTTCCATGTTCTTTGAATGTTATATGAATTATCTAGGGATAAATGGTGGCCAGGCAGATTTTAGTCTCGTGCACATTTTGTAATAAACAAGATCTTCCATTCAAAAACTGAACTGGAAGAAGTGTCATCTGTGTTATGAGGAATGGACCACACATACAGTGGAGACTTTAGGGGAGCAGTGGAGAAATCTTTGCTCTCATGTCTGGGCTTAACTCAGGACAGTCTTTTCACATCTATTGTTTCCCAAAGCACTTGGTGATCATCTGACTCCAGTCTCAAAGGGCTGGAACTCTTATTTCTGAGAAGAGTTTATAAAATTAACACGAGAAGTCATTGCTTATTATAGAGACACAAGTCAACAACTTTATGCTTTTAATCACTCTGCATGCCTGAAAGTAATAATGCTCATCACTTGTGTCCAAATCCTTTGAATAATATTCAAGTATATATATCCTACTTAAAACAATGAAAGGATAGGAATTCTTGGTTCAGTGAATGCTTAAGAGTAAAGAAAGATTTCCCATTATACCTAGGTTACCTCTGCAATGATGGATTTCTCTTTATAAATTACGGAGATCTGTGACAACAATTTTCCCACATTGGGTTTCTTTTCTGTGTTAATGTTCCAATGCTTGCTGAAGGTTGACATCCATTTAATAGACTTCCTCTAATGCTTACTTTTATGGAGATTCTGTCGTGTGTCCAAGTCTTTGATCCATGTTGTGATATAACTTTTTGCTGAATGTGTTTCTATATTTGTTGTATTTACAGTTTCTGTCGTGGATTTTCTCAATTTCACTGAGGACTGACTTCAGATTAAATGTCATTGAACATTTGTACCACTCATTACATTTCGTTTCTCCTATATGTCAGTTCTCTGATCAACAATGAGGTATGCCTCCAAGATGAAAGTCTCTACACACTGGTAATGTTCATCAGGTTTCTCTCCTGTCTGTGTTCTATAAATTAACGTGAACGTGTTTTCTCCAGTGTGTTTCTGATGCAAACAGAGGGATGAACTTTAAAAAAAAACACATTTGTTGCATTCATAGAATTTCTCTCATTTGAATGTTCAGTGAAGAACGCTCAGCTGAGCCTTCTGGATAAAAGGCTGTAAACTTGCTGCATTCATGAGACTTCTCTCCTGTGTTGGTGCTCTGATGCAAACTGAGTTTTCTTCCAGGTGAAAGACTTTCCACATTTATTACACTCCTAAAATTTCTCACCTGTGTGAATTCCATTATGCTTACTGAGGTCTGCACTCTGGTTGAAGGATATTTCACACCTGTTACATTCACAAAATTTCTCTCCTATGTGTCTTCTCTGATGATCAGTAATTTCTGCTTCTGGGTAAAGACTTTCCACACTTAATACATTCAGAAGCTTTCTTTCTTGTTTGTGTGTTTTTGATGGACGTTAAGGTCTGCTTTCTCAGTAAAAGATTTTCCACACAGGGGACGGTTCCGGGAAGATGGCGGAGGAGAAGCTGGAATCTGAACAAGCTCTTGCATAGAAAACAGTTTCAGAGTTCCAGTGAACAGTCCCAAGCCAGAGAATCACACCAAGTGTGCCAACACAGGACAGAGAGTTAGCCAAGAGAGGGGAAGCCAAGCAGACACATCTGAGCGTCTGCCAGCAGCTGATGCTGCAGCGGCAGGGTCGCAGCGGCGACCTCAGCCGCGGCCATACCTGAGTGCTCACACAGAGAGTCCGGAACGAAGGAGCCAGACGCAGCGGGCGAGCGGATTCTACTCAACACCAGCAAGAACCGACAAGGAGCGGACAACTTCATCCTGCACTTTGCAGACCAGAGACGACCCAGGATCCAAGACTCGGCGTGAGTAGCCCCACTTCCTCACTCCTTCCCAGGGAGCAGAGGAGGGAAGGCCACCCCTCCCCCCCCCAGCACCGGTGATCTCCATCTTGGATACCGACAAAGCTCGGAGGAGCGGCTAGCTCCAGCTCAGGCCTTGGAATAAAACGAGTCATTTAGCAGGTCACAAGAACTTAACGGCGAAGTGACCTCACAGACTCAGTTCCATCCAGGGAAAAGTCACCCAGCTCAGGCGCCAGCCATTGGAGTGGCTCTACTCACCGGGTAACCAGAGCCAGAGGCTGCCCCTCCCTCTAGCAGCCACCACAATCAATTGAAAAACAGAAGCCCTGAGAATGGCTCCAGGCTGGGTGCTGTGAGTTTTTTTCACAAAATAGCCCCAGGGAAAAGCTACTGTTTGTTGAAAGGCCTCAACTCTACCCAGAACCTAGCCTCATCACTGCATCCCCCTCTTTTGTGATTCTCAAAGCAGATCACCCTCCCAGTAAACTAACCTGGGAGGGGGAATCTCAAAATCTTGGGTAAAGCAGAGCATTTTTCTGCCTGTTCCAACAAACTGACTTAAGAAACCAATCAAGCCACAGGACCTCAAGCTGACCAGAGACTCCAACCACACTCTGGTTACAGACAAAAGGGAGATACAGGACTCTTCCCACCCCTCCCCCCCCCCCAAAAAAAATCAAAGACCTTTTTTTTTTTTTCTTCTTCTTCTTTTTTTTCTTTTTTTTTGTTTTGTTTTTTTTTTCTTCGTTTTTTGTTACCTTATATATATGAAAAATTTTTTTTTGCTTTTCTAAAACTTTTATTAATCTTTAATTTTTGCCTCTTCTGAAAAAATAATTGTTTTCCATTAACTTTTTTTTTTTCTTTTCTCCTCTTATAATTTTTATTTTAGGAATACGTGAATGTGTGTTTTCCTTTCTTTTCTTGTCTTCTTTCTCTTTTTCTTTCATTCTTAATTATCTTTTTGTTTTTTGTCTAGCTCTACTGAACTTCTGATCTTTTCTTCTCACTTTCCTATCCTTTCCATCTTTTCCTCTTTGTTCTTCTTTATGTGACTTAACTCTTGTCCTGCACATCCTCAGATGAACCCATAGTTAACCAGTAGACCCTACCCCCCATTGTGTACACACTTAACCCACAAACTTATTACTCAATTCAAAACCTCTGAGACTTAAATTCATTAATAGCAGTACTACCTCTTTATACCTATATAATATTTTAAGCATTTTTTTAAAGTTTTCCACATCTCCTCTATGTCCCTCCCTTTCTCTCAACATATTCATATTCCTCTATAAATAGATGGTCTTTTAATCTCTAAAATAACATTAATTTTTACGTTTCTATTTTTTTTTCTGGTCTCTTTTCATTCCCCTTTCCCTTTCTTCTTTCTCTCTCTCTCTCTACTTGCATCCTACCCAACCTATTTCCTGCACTGTGATTAGGACATAGTTAACTCTCCCTGTGCCTCCCCACACCAATCTATTCCTATTTTTTACCCACATCTCTCCCTAACCCTAATAATTTCTGGTTTTCCAAATTCTTCTCTGCGGTTCGAAGCCCATTAACATATAGTTGTTTGATGTCGAATAGATGTATCTGTTGAACTAGATTGTATCTGTAGACTATTGACTGTACAAATGCAAACTTTGGTTGATGGTTGCCTTAAGATAGTGTTCTAGCACAAAACTGGTGCTATCTTCATCTCAAATGGGCAGAGTAAGCCGGAAAAACACAAGAAAAATGGCAAATTCGGGTATCTCAATTCCCAATCTTGATAATCAGGAGTTAGAACAGATAATGAATAATCCAGAGGAGAGTTCCCAAACAGCTTTACAAACACTGCTGGCAAACATGATAAATGAAAAGTTTGACAATGTACAAAGGACTCTGTATGAGCGTGACAGGGAGAGAGAGGAGGCATCCCAGAAGTTTATACAGGAATATCATAAGCGTGAGGAAGCTACTCAAAAACTGATACAGGATTTGCGTGAACAACTTGAGAATACTCAAAGAGAAAGGGAGGAATGGCGTGAGCAGGCTGAGAACACTCAAAGAGATCTGCAGGAATCCCACGAACGGGAGGAAGCTAATCAAAGAGTAATACAGGAATTGAGAGACCAGGTAGAGAACACACAAAGATCACTAAAGGCATTCATGGAATCCATTAACAAAGAGCTGAAGGAAGTCAGGGAGACCACAAAGGGAATGCTGAATGGAACCCAACAGAAGGAATGGGAGCCCAAAGAAACCATAACCAATCAACTAAGTGATTTGAGGACAAACACTGAACACCAAATTAAGGAAGTAAAGAAATTCATACAAGACCTAAAACAGAGCTTCAACAAAGAACTTGAAGCCATCAAAGCTGACCAACTAGAAGGAAAAGAGATAAAAAACAAAGTAGAGAGTCTTGACAGCAGGTTAGACCATGCAGAAGATCGAATCTCAGGGATTGAAGACAGCCTAGATATTATAGAGAAAGAACATACAACCATCCAAGACAAGTCCAAGAAATATGATAGATCTATCCAACACCTGGAAGACACCATCAGAAGGCCTAATCTAAGGATAATGGGTGTAGAGCAGCACCTAGAAACAGAAGTTAATGGTCTAGGAAATTTGTTTAACCGGATCCTAGCAGAGAACTTCCCAAACATGCAAAAAGATAGGCCTGTCCAGATACAAGAAGCCTTTAGAACCCCAAATAGACCAGACCAGAATAGGACATCCCACCACCACATTATAATCCACACAGGATCAACTCAGAACAAGGAAAAGATCCTTAAAGCTGTCAGAGAGAAAAGGGTAATCACTTATAAAGGGAAACCAATTAGAATCACCTCAGATTTCTCAGCAGAGACAATCAAAGCAAGAAGAGCCTGGAACGATGTATGCCATGCCCTAAAAACAAACAACTATCAACCAAGAATACTGTACCCAGCTAAACTCTCCTTCATAACCGAAGGCCAAATAAAAACCTTCCATAGCAAAGAAAAATTGAAACAATACATCTCCACCAAACCAGCCCTACAAAAGATTCTTAAAGATGTCCTACACATAGAAAACCAACAAGACCACAATAAAGGCCAAGAAACTGCACCCAAACTGAGAATCCAAGAACCATAGGAAGAACCCAGTTTTCGCAGCCCCCAAAAAGGTAGATAACATGGCAGGAACTCCCAAATACCTCTCAGTCCTATCTCTTAATGTTAACGGACTGAACTCTCCAATTAAGCGACATAGACTGCCTAGTTGGATTAAAAAACAAGACCCTTCTATCTGCTGCCTGCAGGAGTCACATCTTGCCCGTAAAAACAAACACATTTTCAATGTTAAAGGCTGGAACAAAATCTACCAAGCAAACGGACCGCATAAACAGGCGGGAGTTGCAATCCTAATATCAGATAAAATAGACTTCAAATTAAAATTCGTGAAAAGAGATAAAGAAGGTCACTACATACTAATTAAAGGATCTCTCCTTCAGGAGGATATTACAATTCTAAATATCTATTCACCAAACAATGGAGCACCCAAATTTATCAAAGAAACACTACTTTCCCTCAAATCCCATATAGATCCAAAGACATTAATAGTTGGGGATTTTAACACACCACTCTCCCCACTAGATAGATCAACTCGGCAAAAACTCAACAGAGAAACCACAGATCTAAACAGCTGCATAGATCAACTAGACTTAACAGACATTTACCGAACATTTCACCCAGCAGCATCAGAATACACGTTTTTCTCAGCAGCACATGGAACGTTTTCGAAAATAGACCACATTTTAGGCCACAAAGCAAACTTGTCTAAATTCAGAAACATTGAAGTTATACCTTGCATCCTCTCTGACCACAAGGGAATAAAATTAGAACTCAACACCAAAAGCCACCAAAGAATGTCCGGTGTCACATGGAGGCTGAACAACACACTGCTGAATCATGAGTGGGTCATGGAAGAGATTAGAAAGGAAATTCAAATGTTCATGCTATTCAACAACAATGAACACACAAATTACCAGCTCCTCTGGGACACAGCAAAGGCAGTACTCAGAGGCAAGTTTATAGCTCTGAGCTCCTACATCAACAAATTGGAGAGATCCGAAACTAGCAATTTAATGACGCATCTAACACTCCTTGAAAAAGAGCAGCAAGATAAACCCCAATCCAGTAGACGGAAAGAAATAATCAAAATTAAATCAGAATTAAATGAATTAGAATCCAAAAAAACTATAGAAAGAATCAACAAAAGAAAGAGTTGGTTCTTCGAAAAACTTAACAAAATTGACAGACCCTTAGCAAATCTTATCAGAAAAAGAAGAGAACACACCCAAATTAATAAACTCAGAGATGAGAATGGAAACATCACCACGGAAACAACCAAGATTCAGAACATTATAAGGGAATACTTCTCAAAACTGTATGCTAATAAGTTTGAGAACTTGACAGAAATGGACCTCTTCCTAGCAAATATTGACATGCCAAAACTAAACCAAGATGAGTTAAACTATCTTAACAGGCCCATATCAAGCATTGAAATAGAAACAGCAATAAGAGACCTCCCAGCTAAGAAAAGTCCAGGACCAGATGGTTTTACAGCAGAATTTTACAAGGCCTTCAAAGCAGAGCTCACACCAATTCTCCTCCAACTCTTCAATGAAATTGAAAGAGAAAGCTCACTACCGAACACATTCTATGAAGCCATCATAACCCTCATCCCAAAACCAGGCAGGGACTCATCAAAGAAAGAGAACTATAGACCCATTTCTTTGATGAACATTGATGCAAAACTTATCAACAAAATTTTGGCCAACCGACTTCAACAATTCATCCAAAAAATCATACACCACGATCAAACAGGATTCATTTCAGGGATGCAAAGCTGGTTCAATATACGCAAATCAATTAATATTATTTATCACATCAACAGGAGCAAGAATAAGAACCACATGGTTATCTCAATAGACGCAGAAAAAGCATTCGACAAGATCCAACACCCCTTTATGATGAAGGTTTTGGAAAAATTAGGAATCCATGGAACATTCCTCAGTACAATAAAGGCTGTATATGACAAACCTACAGCCAGCATTATACTCAATGGTGAAAAACTAAAGCCATTTCCTCTTAACTCAGGAACAAGACAAGGATGCCCACTCTCTCCACTTCTCTTCAATCTAGTGTTAGAATGCCTAGCTACAGCAATAAGACAAGATGCAGACATAAAGGGGATCCAAATAGGGAAAGAAGAAATAAAACTCTCCCTCTTTGCAGATGACATGATCTTGTATTTAAAGAATCCCATAGACTCCACTCCCAAATTACTTAAGCTGATTCAAAACTTTGGCAAAGTAGCAGGTTATAAAATTAACCCCCAAAAATTCATGGCTTTTCTGTATGCCAACAAAGAGAAAAGTCTGGCTCAAATTAGGAAAGCAACTCCATTTGTAATAGCTCCACAAAAAATAAAATACCTAGGAATTAACTTAACTAAAGAAGTGAAGGACCTCTATGATGAAAACTTTAAAATCTTGAAAAAGGAAATCAACACAGAACTTAAAAAATGGCAAAACCGCCCATGCTCCTGGATTGGAAAGATTAACATTGTGAAAATGGCAATACTTCCCAAGGCTATCTACAAATTCAACGCAATACCTATCAAAATTCCACCCTCATTCTTCAAGGAAATAGAAGAGGCAATCCAAAAATTCATATGGAACAATAAAAGACCCCGAATAGCAAAAACGCTCCTCAACGGAAAGAACACTGCTGGAGGAATATCAATACCAAATTTCAAACTCTACTATTAAGCCATAGTAATCAAAACAGCTTGGTATTGGCATAAGAACAGACCTCAGGACCAATGGAATAGAATTGTAAACCCAGAAATGAACCTACAGACCTATAGCCATCTAATCTTCGATAAGGGAGCTAAAACAATAGAATGGAAGACAGACAGCCTCTTCAGTAAATGGTGCTGGCAAAACTGGTTAACTACATGTAGAAAACTAAAGCTAGATCCTTATATATCACCCTGCACCAGAATCAACTCCAAATGGATCAAAGACCTTGAACTCAAAGCAGACACTCTGAAAACATTACAGGATGGAATAGGAGAAACCCTGGGTCTCCTTGGCTCAGGCCGAAATTTTCTGAATAGAGACCCGGAAACACAACAAATCAAAGAAAGGTTGGACAAATGGGATTGTATAAGGTTGCAGAGCTTCTGCAGGGCAAATGACATAGCTAGCAAGATCAATAGAAAGCCCACGGATTGGGAGAAGATCTTTACTAGCCATACAACGGACAAGGGTCTCATATCTAAAATATACCTGGAACTCAAAAAATTAAACCACCCAACAACAAATCCTCAAAGAAACAACTGCCCAATAAGTAAGTGGGCGAAAGACCTAAAGAGAAGCTTCTCTGAAGAAGAAAGAAGGATGGCCAATAGACACATGAAGAAATGTTCAACATCCCTAGCCATAAAAGAAATGCAAATCAAAACAACATTGAGATATCACCTCACTCCAGTTAGAACAGCAAAAATCAAGAACTCTAACAACAACAGATGCTGGAGTGGATGTGGACAGAAAGGAACCTTACTTCATTGTTGGTGGGAATGTAAACTTGTTCAACCACTTTGGAAAGCAGTATGGAGGTTCCTCAAAAGACTCCATATAGAGCTCCCCAATGACCCAGCAATCCCACTTTTGGGCATTTACCCAAATGACCACAAACAAGGCCACACTAAAGCTACCAGCACAACTATGTTTATTGCAGCATTATTTACCATAGCTAAGATATGGAACCAACCCAGATGCCCCTCAGTAGATGAATGGATCAAGAAGATGTGGTATATATACACAATGGAATTCTATGCCTCCATCAGAAAGAATGACATTTCCCCATTTGTTAGGAAATGGAAAGTCTTGGAAAAAATTATATTAAGTGAAGTAAGCCAGGCCCAAAGAAACATAGGTCCCATGGTTTCCCTTATTTGCAATATCTAGTATAGGTATGAGTCAAGCGGAAAAAGTCAGAGAATGTGATGTTAGGGAAACGAACCCTCAAATATGTATTTTAATGTTTTTGTTTCATTCATGCATGTGTTTCTAACGCATTTATAATATTATTTCTTTGTTGCTTTGTATGTCCCTCCCCCACAGTGTAACCCCCGCTTTCACTATATTTGATGTCAGTATAACATGTGGAGGAGACGGGGACAAACAAGTCGTTTAAGGATTCAGGTGGACCTGTTGCAACAATGAGAAGTACAAAATGTCATGTCAAAACCAGCTTTACAATGTCCGTGGGGGGGAGGGAGGGGGGGTATGATTGGGTGGGGGGGAGGGGGGAGGCTGGGAAGGGAGGTGAAGGGTAAACAAAGGAGGAGGCTGCAATGCTTGGTAAGAAATGTATGCATTTTCCTGCCCATGTAATTGTAACCCCTCTGTACAGTATGTTTTCAAATAAAATAAAATAAAATAAAAAAAAAAAAAAAGATTTTCCACACAGGACCCATTCATAAGGTTTCTCTCCTGTGTGTCTTCTGTTTTTATTCAGTAAGGTTTGCCTTATGGGTGAAAGATTTTCCACACAGGACACATTCATAGGGTTTCTATCCTGTATGTGTTCTCTGATGTTTGTTAAGGTGTACCTTCCAAGTGAAAGAATTTCCACACATTACAATCATAAGGTTTCTGTCCAGTTTGTCATCTCTGATGGACAGTAAGTGGTGCCATCTGGGTGACAGACGTTACATATTTTTCATGTTCATAAACTTATTCTCCTGTGTGTTCTCTGATGGAGCTTAATGTGTGCCTTCTGGGTGAGAAACATTCCTAAGGTTTTCTTATGTGTGTCTTTTCTGATGATCAGGAAAAGTTGCCTTCCAGGTGAAAAAAGTTGCAACCTTGATACATATATAAGATGTCTCTCCTGTGTTTAACAGCTTCCTTCCAGGTGAAGGATGTTACATACTCGATATATTCATAAGGTGTCTCTACAGTGTGGATTCTCTGATGGATGTGAAGTTCTGTCTTTTGAATGAAAGACTTTACATACCTGATATAATCATAAGGTCTTTCTCCTGTGTGTCTTCTCTGATGATCGGTAAGGACTGCCTTCTTGGTAAAGGACTCTCCACACCTGTTAAAATCATTGGTTTTCTCCCCTGTGTGTCTTCTCTGATGGACAGTAAGTAGTGCCTTCTGGTGAAAGATTATCCACATTTGTTACATTCATAAGGTTTTTCTCCTGTATGTATTATCTGATGCAAAGTGAGGTATGACTTTAGCCAGAAAGACATGCCACATTTGTTGCATTCATAAGTTCTCTCTTTTGTTTTTTTTTATTTTAATTTTATTTTATTTGTGAACATACTGTACAGAGGGGTTAGAAAGACATGGGCAGGATAATGCTTACATTTCTTACCAATCATTGCAGCCACCACTTTGTTTACCCTTCACATCCCTTCCCAGCCTCCCCCCTCCCCCCCAACCCCAATCCTTCTCCCCCCCAACCGATGTTGTAAAGCTTGTTTTGGACATGACAACTTGTACTTCTCATTGTTGAAACAGGTCCACCTGTATCCTTAAACAACTGGTTTTTCCCCATCTCCTCCACAAGTTATACTGACATCAAATAAAGTGAAAGCAGGGGTTATACTGTGAGGAGCGACATACAAAGCAACAAAGAGATAATCTTATAAATGCGTTAGAAACACATGCATGAAAGAAAAAAACATTAAAATACATATGTAAGGCTTCATTTTCCTAACATCATATTATCTGACCTTTTCCGCTTGACTCATACATATATTAGATATTGCAAATAAGGGAAATCATGGGACCTATGTTTCTTTGGGCCTGGCTTACTTCACTTAATATAATTTTTTCCAAGTTTTTCAATTTCCTAACAAATGGGGCAATGTCATTCTTTCTGATGGAGGCATAGAATTCCATTGTGTATATATACCACATTTTCTTGATCCAATCATCTACTGAGGGGCATGTGGGTTGGTTCCATATCTTAGCTACAGTAAATAATGCTGCAATAAACATAGTTGTGCTGGTAGCTTTAGTGTGGTCTTGTTTGTAAACATTTGGGTAAATGCCCAAAAGTGGGATTGCTGGGTCATAGGGGAGCTCTATGTGAAGTCTTTTGAGGAACGTCCATACTACTTTCCAAAGTGGTTGAACAAGTTTACATTCCCACCAACAATGAAGTATGGGTCCCTTCTGTCCACATCCCCTCCAGCATCTGTTGTTGTTAGAGTCCTTGATTTTTGCCATTCTAACTGGAGTGAGGTGGTATCTCAATGTTGTTTTGATTTGCATTTCTTTTATGGCTAGGGATGTTGAGCAGTTCTTCATGTGTCTATTGGCCATCCTTCTTTCTTCTTCAGAGAAGTTTCTCTTTAAGTCTTTCGCCCACTTATTTATTGGGCAGTTGTTTCTTTGAGGATTTGTTGTTGGGGGATTTAATTTTTTGAGTTCCAAGTATATTTTAGATATGAGACCCTTGTCCGTTGTGTGGCATGTAAAGATCTTCTCCCAATCTGTGGGCTTTCTATTGATCTTGCTAGCTATGTCCTTTGCTATGCAGAAGCTCTGCAAATTTATGCAATCCCATTTGTCCAACCTTTCTTTGATTTGTTGTGTTTCCGGGTCTCTATTCAGAAAATTTCATCCTGAGCCAAGGAGACCTAGGGTTTCTCCTATTCCATTCTGTAATGTTTTCAGAGTGTCTGCTTTGACTTCGAGGTCTTTGATCCATTTGGAGTTGATTCTGGTGCAGGGTGATATATAAGGATCTAGCTTTAGTTTTCTACAAGTAGTTAACCAATTTTGCCAGCACCATTTACTGAAGAGGCTGTCTTTCTTCCATTCTATTGTTTTAGCTCCCTTATCGAAGTTTAGATGGCTGTAGGTGTGTAGGTTCATTTCTGGGTTTTCAATTCTATTCCATTGGTCCTGTGGTCTGTTTTTATGCCAATACCAAGCTGTTTTGATTACAATGACTTTATAGTAGAGTTTGAAATTTTGTATTGGTATTCTTCCAGCAGTGCTCTTTCCGTTGAGGAGCGTTTTTGCTATTCGGGGTCTTTTATTGTTTCACATGAATTTTTGAATTGCCTCTTATATTTCCTTAAAGAATGAGGTTGGAATTTTGTTAGGTATCGCGTTGAATTTGTAGATAGCCTTGGTAAGTATTGCCATTTTCACGATGTTAATCTTTCCAATTCAGGAGCATGGAAGGTTTTGCCATTTTTTAAGTTCTGTGTTGATTTCCTTTTTCAAGATTCTAAAGTTTTCATCATAGCGGTCCTTCACTTCTTTGGTTAAGTTAATTCCTAGGTATTTTATTTTTTGTGGGGCTATTACAAATGGAGTTGCTTTCCTAATTTATGTATCAGATTGAGTAATTTGGGAGTGGAGTCTATGGGATTCTTTAAATACAAGATCATGTTGTCTGCAAAGAGGGAGAGTTTTATTTCTTCTTTCCCAATTTGGATCCCTTTTTTGTCTGCATCTTGTCTTATTGCTGTAGCTAGGCATTCTAATACTAGATTGAAGAGGAGTGGAGAGAGTGGACATCCTTGTCTTGTTCCTGAGTTAAGAGGAAATTGCTTTAGTTTTTAACCATTAAGTATAATGTTGGCTGTAGTTTGTCATATACAGCCTTTATTGTATTGAGGAATGTTCCATGGATTCCTAATTTTTCCCAAACCTTCATCATAAAGGGTGTTGGATCTTGTCGAATGCTTTTTCTGCATCCATTGAGATAACCATGTGGTTCTTATTCTTGCTCCTGTTGATCTGATGAATAATATTAATTCATTTCCGTATATTGAACCAGCTTTTCATCCGTGAAATGAATGCTGTTTAATCATGATGTATGATTTTTTGGATGAATTTTTCAAGTTGGTTGGCCACAATTTTGTTGAGAAGTTTTGCATCAATGTTCATCAAAGAAATGTGTCTATAGTTCTCTTTCTTTGATGAGTCCCTGCCTGGTTGTGGGAAGAGGCTTATGATGGCTTCCTAGAATGTGTTTGGTAGTGAACTTTCTCTTTCAATTTCACTGAAGAGTTGGAGGAGTATTGGTGTGAGCTCTGCTTTGAAGGCCTTGTAAAATTCCGCTATAAAACCATCTGGTCCTGTACTTTTCTTAGCTGGGAGGTCTCTTATTGCTGTTTCTATTTCAACGCTTGATATGGGCCTGTTAAGCTGGTTTAACTCATCTTGGTTTAGTTTTGGCATATCAATATTTAGGAGGAAAAATCCATTTCTGCCAAGTTCTCAAACTTATTAGCATAAAGTTTTGAGAACTATTCCCTTATAATGTTTTGAATCTTAGTTTTTTCCGTGGTGATGTTTCCATTCTCATCTCTGAGTTTATTTATCTGGGTGTGTTCACTTCTTTTTCTGATAAGATTTGCTGAGGGTCTGTCAATTTTATTAAGTTTTTCGAATAAGCAACTCTTTGTTTTGTTGATTATTTCTATAGTTTTTTTAGATTCTAATTCATTTAATTCTGATTTACTTTTAATTATTTCTTTCAGTCTACTGGATTGGGGTTTATCTTGCTGCTCTTTTGCAAGGATGTTTAGATGTGTCATTAAATTGTCGGTTTCAGATCTCTCCAATTTGTTGATGTAGGAGCGCATAGCTATAAACTTGCCTCTGAGTACTGCTTTTGCTGTTTCCCTGAGCAGCTGGTAATTTGTGTGTTCATTGTTGTTGAATAGCATGAACATTTTAATTTCCTTTCTAATCTCTTCCATGACCCACTCGTGATTCAGCAGTGTGTGGTTCAGCCTCCATGTGATACCGGACTTTCTTTGGTGGCTTTTTGTGTTGAGTTCTAATTATATTCCCTTGTGGTCAGAGAGAATGCAAGGTATAACTTCAATGTTTCTGAATTTGGGCAAGTTTGCTTTGTGGCCTAAAATGTGGTCTATTTTAGAAAATGTTCCATGTACTGCTGAGAAAAACGTGTATTCTGATGCTGCTGGGTGAAATGTTCGGTAGATATCTGTTAAATCTAGTTGATCTATGCAGCTGTTTAGATCTGTGCTTTCTGTGTTGTGTTTTTGCCTAGTTGATCTATCTAGTGGGGAGAGTGGTGTGTTAAAATCCCTAACAATTAATGTCTTAGGATTTATATGGGATATGAGGGAAAGTAGTGTTTCTTGGATAAATTTGGGTGCTCCATTGTTTGGCGAGTATATATTTAGAATTGTAATATCCTCCTGAAAGAGAGATCCCTTAATTAGTATGTAGCAACCTTCTTTATCTCTTCTCACGAATTTTAAGTCTATTTTATTTGATATTAGGATTGCAACTCCTGCCTGTTTATGGGGGCCGTTTGCTTGGTAGATTTTGTTCCAACCTTTAACATTGAAAATGTGTTTGTTTTTACGGGCAAGATGTGACTCCTGAACGCAGCAGATAGAAGGGTCTTGTTTTTTAATCCAACTAGACAGTCTATTTAGCTTAATTGGAGAGATCAGTCCGTTCACGTTAAGAGAAAGGACTGAGAGGTATTTGGGCCTTCCTGCCATGTTATCTACCTTCTTGTGGGCTGCAAAAACTGAGTTCTTCCTACGGTTCTTGGATTCTCAGTTTGGGTGCAGTTTCTTGGCCTTTATTGTGGTCTTGTTGGTTTTCTATGTGTAGGACATCTTTAAGAATCTTTTGCAGGGGTGGTTTGGTGGAGATGTATTGTTTCAATTTTTCTTTGCTATGGAAGGTTTTTATTTGGCCTTCAGTTATGAAGGAGAGTTTAGCTGGGTACAGTATTCTTGGTTGATAGTTGTTTGTTTTAGGGCATGGCATACATCATTCCAGGCTCTTCTTGCTTTGATTGTCTCCGCTGAGAAATCTGAGGTGATTCTAATTGGTTTCCCTTTATAGGAATCTTTTCTCCTTGACAGCTTTAAGGATCTTTTTCCTTGGTCGAGTTGATCCTGTGTGGATTAAAATGTGGCGGTGGGATGTCCTATTCTGGTCTGGTCTGTTTGGAGTTCTAAAAGCTTCTTATATCTGAATAGGCCTATCTTTTTGCATGTTTGGGAAATTCAGTGATAGGATCCTGTTAAACAAATTTTTTATGCCATTAAGTTCTGTTTCTAGGTGCTCCTCTACACCCATTATCCTTATATTAGGAGTTCTGATGGTGTCTTCCAAGTGATGGATAGATCTGTCATATTTCTTGGACTTGTCTTGGATGTTTGTATCTTCTTTCTCTATAATATCCAGGCTGTCTTCAATCCCTGAGATTCGATCTTCTGCATGGTTTAACCTGCTGTCAAGATTTTCTACTTTTTTTGTACCTCTTTTCCTTCTAATTTGTCAGCTTTGATGGCTTCAAATTTTTTGTTGAACATTTGTTTTAGATTTTGTATGAACTTCTTTACTTCTTTAATTTGATGTTCAGTGTTTATTCTCAAATCACTTAGTTGATTGGTTATGGTTTCTTTGGACTCCCATTACTCCTCTTGGTTTCCATTCAGCATTCCCTTTGTGGTCTCCCTGACGTCCATCAGCTCTTTGTTAATGGATTCCATGAATGCCTTTATTGATCTTTGTGTATTCTCTTCCTGCTCTCTCAATTCCTGTATTACTCTTTGATTAGCTTCCTCCCGTTCGTGGGATTCCTGTAGTTCTCTTTGAGTGTTCTCAGCTTATTCACGCCATTCCTCCCTTTCTCTTTGAGTATTCTCAAGCTGTCCACGCAAGTCCTGTATCAGTTTATCAGTAGCTTCCTCATGCTTATGATATTCCTGTGTGAACTTTTGGATTGCCTCCTCTCTCTCCCTATCATGCTCATACAGAGTCCTTTGTATGCTTTCAATCTTTTGATTGATCATGTTTGCCAGCAGTGTTTGTAGAGCTATTTGGGAATTCTCCTCTGGATTATTCATTATCTGTTCTGTCCCCTGATTATCAAGATTGGGAATTGAGATACCCGGATTTGCCATTTTTCTTGTGTTTTTCTGGCTTACTCTGCCCATTTGAGATGAAAATAGCACCAGTTTTGTGCTAGAACACTATCTTAAGGCAAGCATCAACCCAAGTCTGAATTTGCACAGTCAATAGTCTACAGATACAATCTAGTTCAACAGATACATCTATTCAACATCACACAACTATATATTAATGGGCTACAAACCGCAAAGAAGAATTTGGAAGACCAGAAATTATTAGGGTTAGGGAGAGACGTGGGTAAAAAAGTAGGAATAGATTGATGTGGGGAGGCTCAGGCAGAGTTAACTAAGTCCTAATTTCAAAGCAGGAAATAGGTTGGGTAGGATGAAAGTAGAGAGAGAGAAAAAAAGAAGAAACTGAATGGGAAAGAAAAGAGACCAGAAAAGGTAGAAAGGTAAAAATTAATAAAATTATGTAGAATCGATAACAATCTATTTAGATAAGAACGTGAATTTATTGAGAGAAGGGGAGAGATATAAAAGAGATGTGAAAAACTTAAAAATAAAAATGCTTAAAATATTATATAGGTATAAAGAGATAGTACTGGTATTTAGGAATTTAATTCTTAGAGGTTTTGACTTGAGTAATAAATTTGTGGATTAAGTGTGTACACAATGGGGGATAGGGTCTAATATTGAACTACGGGTTTATCTGAGGATGTGCAGGACAAGAATTAAGTCACATAGAGAAGAATGAAAGAGAGGAGAATGTGAAAAGGATAAGAAAAGAAGAAGAAAAAGATGAGAAGTTCAGTACAGCTAAACAAAAAACAAAAAGATAATTAAAAAAGAAAAAAAAAGAGAAAGAAAACCAAAAAAGAAAGAAAAACGCACGCTCATGTATCCCTAAAATAAAAATTATAAGAGGAAAAAAAAGTTTCTGGAAAACAATTTTTTTCAAAAAGTCAAAAATTAAGATTAAAAAAGTTTTAGAAAAGAAAAAAAAATTTTTATATATGGTACCAAAAATAAAAAATAAAA
Organism: Dipodomys spectabilis; assembly: GCF_019054845.1. Classification (NCBI taxonomy): domain Eukaryota; kingdom Metazoa; phylum Chordata; class Mammalia; order Rodentia; family Heteromyidae; genus Dipodomys; species Dipodomys spectabilis. The sequence continues at coordinate 4,007,195 of NW_024870972.1, read as the reverse complement.
AAAAAAGAACAAGAAGAAGACGAGATTAAAAAAAAAAAAAACTTCTTTGATTTTTTTGGGAGGAGTGGGAAAAATCCTGTTTCTCCCTTGTGTCCCTTGTGTCTTCTTGGAGTCTGGTCTGCTTGTGGTCCTGTGGCTTGGTTGGTTTCTTAAGTCAGTTTGTTAGAACAGGCAGAAAAATGCTATGCTTTACCCAGGATTTGGCGATCCTCCTCCCAGGCTATTTCATTGGGAGGCAGATGTGCTTTCAGTATCACAAAAGAGGGGGATGAAGTGATGAGGCTAGTTTCTGGGTAGAGTTGAGGCTTTTCAACAGACAATAGCTTTTCCAGGGCTAGTTTGTGAAAACCTCACAGAGCCCAGCCTGGAGCCATGCTCAGGGTTTCTGTTTACTGATTTTCAATTGATTGTCAAGGCTGCTAGAGGGAGGGTCAGCCTCTGGCTCTGATTTCCCAGTGAAGAAACCCGCTCCTAGGGCTGGTGCCCGAGCTGGGTGACTTTTCCCTGGGTGAAGCTGAATCTGACAGGTCACGCCGCCGTTAAGTTCCTGTGACCCGCTAAATGACTCGTTTTATTCCAAGGCCTGAGTTGGAGCTGGCATCTCCTCCGAGCTTTGTCGGTATCCAAGATGGAGATCTCCGGTGCTGGAGGGGGAACAGTGGCCTTTCCTCCTCTGCTCCTTGAGAAGGAGTGAGGACGTCAGGCTTCTACTCACGCTGAGTCTTGGTTCCTGGGTCGTCTCTGGTCTGCGAACTGCAGGATGAAGATGTCTGCTCCTTGTCGGTTCTTGCTGGTGTTGAGTAGAATCTGCTCGCCTGCTGCGTCTTGCTCCTTCGTCCCAGACTCTCTGTTGCTCAGGTATGGCTCCTGCGCTTGCCCGCAGCCGCTACAGCTGCCGCTGCCGCGGCGCCTGCTGGCAAGAGCTCAGAAGTGTCTCCTTGCCTGGGTTTCCCTCTCTGGCCTAACTCTCTGTCCTGTGATGGCACACTTGGTGTAATTCTCTGGCTTAGGTCTGTTCACTGGAACTCTAAAACTGCTTTCTATGTGAGAGCTTACTTAGACTCCAGCTTCTCCTCCGCCATCTTCCCGGAACCTCAAGTTCTCTCTTTTGTATGAGTTCTCTGATACATGCTGAAAGTTGACTTCTGGGTGGAAACTGTCCAATCCTCATATTCATAAGTCTTGTCTTCTGTGGGCATTTGAGGTGGGAAAGTGATGTCTGACTTCTGAGAGATATAATTTTTTTCATTTTATATACTCATTGGAGTTCTCCTCTGCATATTTGCTCTGGAATTTTATAAGGTGAATTTCCCTACTGATAGGTTTTTCACATTCATTACCTGAAAAGGATTCTCTCTTGTGAATATTATCTGATGAGTAGTGACTGTACTTCTTATGTAGAATGTTTTTCCTTATTCAAGGCATTTGGATGTTTTCCTCTGTCCCTTAAGTATTTCTTGGGCAAAGAGAGGACACTTATCATAGTCTTCCCTATATTCATCATGGTTATAGGAAAGCTGTCCCACATAAGCCCAACTATGTCTAAAGAATATTGTCTGTGACTGAAAAAAAAATCTCCTTTTTTATATCACATTCAAAATATTGCTACTCATCATTTTGGTCAAAATGCTCCAAATATCTCAGGGATTTTTCAACTACGGGAGACAGAGCAGGCCTATATGCACCATGCGTCCCATCAGGTTCAATATAGAGAAGCATGTTCTGGCACTCAATGAGCTCCATAATTTTCATCCCTAAAGAGTTTCCATTACTCTCAATCAGCTCTGGGTTAGGTTTTGAACTCATATGAAAAGTTCTTACTAATCTGTGACAGGTACTTCACATAGATAGTCATGTGGACTTTCCTGGCAGGTCTTAATCATGTACTCTACTTCCTGAACATCTAAAATGAGACATAGAGCCAGGTGCTGGGGTCTCAAGCTTATAATCTTAGCTACTCAGGAAGCTGAAATATGAGGATCATAGTTCAAAACCAGCCAGGCAGGAAAGTCCTTGAGACTTTGGCAATGTTAGGATTTGAACTGATAGCCTAGCAGGCCCAATTGTTGAAAGAGTCAAGGTGAGGACACCAGCATGTGAACAACTGAGGAGCTAGGCCATTCCTAGGGCCTGACAATGAGCCCCAGGGATGGCCAGGATAGGCATAAATTCATACTTGAAACATAGGATCTGTATTGACATATATGTGTGTGCAGCATCTTGCATTCGGTGCATTTCTTCTCCTTAATTTATGTCTAATTCATGATGGTATTTTGAACGTTACTGAGTATGGTGACAGATATAATTGTACTGACATGAATGACGACCTGTTCCCATGGTTATAAGGTTGCCTATGCATTCATTCTCCATCCTAGCTGAGACCCAGGACTTCCACATTAGAGGAAATCAGGCGCAATGACTGGCTTCTGACATCAGGATGAATCTTTTGTCAGGCCTGGGATTTGAACTCAGGTCTGGGTAACCCCGTTGCACTTTGGGGGAAGGGGAAGCGCATCATCCTTGAAGACTAGAATGTCAGGTCTGGTCCAGGGCCTGATTTGAATTTCCAGCAGTGGACAAAATAACAAGCTTAAAATTTTTAAACATAGGATCTCTATTTACATACAGGTGTGGTATGCATCTTGCTTTCAATGTAGTTATTTTTTAAATTTTGAGTCTTATTCACGGATGTATTGTGTATTTTATTGAGTATGGGGACAGGTTTATCTGTGCTGCCGTGGATGACAACCTATTCCCATGGCTATAGAGTTGCCTATATAGCATTCTCCATCCTCGATGAGCCCCAGGACCTTCACAGGACAGGAAATCATGTGGATCCATTGGTTTCTCACATCAGGATGTATCTTTAGGCTGTGCTGGGGTTTGAACTCAGAGCTTAGCAGGCCAAATTGGGGAATGGGTCAAGGTGAGCACACCAGCCTGTGAGCCACTAAGATGCTAGGCCATTCACAGGACCTGAACTTGTGCCCCGTTAGGGTCAATATACACATGAAATCATAATTTAAAGACAGGAGCTATATTTCCATACATGGGTCGGCGGCATCTTGCATTCAGTGTACTCATTCTCTTGATTTAGTGTCTTATTCATGGATACAATATGTATTTTACTGAGTGTGATAACAGTTATAACTATGCTGACATTGCTGGCAACCAATTCCCATAAGTACAGATTTGCCTACATAGCATACTCCATTCTAGCTGAGACCCAGGACTTTCACAGCATAGGAAAACTGGTGCAACCATTGGCTTCTCATATCAGGATGAATCTTTTGGTAGTACTGGGATTTGAACTCAAGGCCTAGCAGGCTAAAGTGGTGGATGAGTCATGGTGAGCACACCAGCACGTGAGCCATTAAGCATCTAGGTCTTTCCTGGAACCAGAGATCAAGTCCCAGTGGGCGCTATAGTAGTCATAAATTCAGAATTTAAATAGAAGATCTCTATTTCCATACATGGGTGAGCGGCATTTTGGGTTCAGTTTAGTTATTGTCTTTATCTGGTGTCTTACTCATTGATGTTTTGTGTATTTTCTTGAGCATAGGATGACAGATATAACTGTGGTGACCTGGATGACAAGCTATTCCCATGAGTATAGAGTTGCCTATGCATTTTCCATCCTAGCTGCGACCCAGAACTTGCACAGCACAGAAGAACAGATGCAATGAATGGTTTCTCACATCAGGGTGAATTTTTGGAAGTTCTGTGATTCGAATTCGGGGCCTAGGAGGCCCAACTGCCCAATGGGTCCACATGAGCAAACCAGCCTGTGAGCCACTAAGGAGCTGGGCTGTTCCCAGGAGCTGAGATCAAGCCCCAGGGAGGCCACAAGAGTCCTCAATCTATCATTGATACATGGAATGTATATTCACATCTGTGTGTGGACTGCCTCATGCATTGAGCGTAGTTATCCTCTCTATTTTGTATGCTATTCATGGATGTATTATGTATGTTCTTGAGTATATATAACAGGTGTAACTGGGCTGACATGGATGACAACCTTTTCCCATGGCCACAGGGTGGCCCATGAATTCTCCATCCTAGCTGAAACCCAGGACTCACACAGGAAAACAGGTGCAACGTCTGGCTTCTGACAGGATGAATATTTTGGCAGCTGGGATCTGAACTCAGCACCTTGCAGGCCCAATAGGTGAATGGGTCCACATAAGCACACCAGCCTGTGAGCCACTAAGGAGCTAGGCTGTTCCCAGGACCTGAGATCGAGTCCCAGTGGTAAGGCAGGGGGAGCACAATAGTCATCCATTCATAAGCTGAAGGTAGTAAGCAAATAAGTACATATCTGTATAGAGTAGGAGAGATGGAGAGCTGTGTTTGAATCCAATCTACCCTGTGACTGCCGATTCTTAGATCTTCCCCAATGCCTCCATTTAATGACTGTGATGATTATGGTCACACTTCATAAACTCTTCACTAAAAATAATTGATACCCCATGAGTCTTGACTATCATTTCCTACTCGAATCCTTAGGAACTACTCATTCAAGGAAGAGATTGATCGTATTTCACGGCTCTTCTTAGGTCCGGAATTGAGTATCTCAGGAACTCCTGCCATTCCCTCAATGTAGGATGGCTGACCAGGATTCGACCTCGGGGCCTCCATTGCCCGGTCATCCTGTGGCTCCCCCGACAGCCAGCAGGCCTTCAGCCACATCAGGTCACCTTCAATCTGCAGTCCACCGGGTTCAGTCTTACTATGGTCAACATTCAAATGAAAATAAACCTAAAAACGCCAGTTGGAACTTCCCACCACTTTTTTCTCCTCTGGCTTTTTATTTTTTCCTACAAACCCTGGGGTCCTAGGATCCGAGGATGGGCTGTGGGTCCAGAGGCTGCAGCCTAGGATGATCGGACCTGAGGCAGATTTGCCACAACTTGAGTTCAAGCCCCAGGTCTGGCAAAAAATATTAAAGAATTGAAAAATTATGAAAGAAGCACCCTAGCTCAGCATTCGCACCATTTTACTGCCAGAGCTGGAATGTGAAATCAGGTCTAGGTAACTCTTTTGCACTGTGGGGGAAGGAGAAGCTCACTATGGTTGAAGACTACAAGGTTTGGCCTGGTCCCAGGGCCTGAATTGAAGCCGCAGCTCAGGCAAAAATCATATGTCCACCTATGTTACACATAGGATCTCTATTTACATACATGTGTGGAATGCATCATGTTTTCACTGTAGTTGTTCTTTTTATTGTGTGTCTAAGTCAGAAATGCATTTTGTATTTTATTGCATATGATGACAGATATAACTGTGCTGACTTGGATGGCAACCTATGCCCATTTCTATAGTTTCCTACTCCTTCTCTATCCTAGCTGAGACTCAAGACATTCTCGAGACAGGAAAACAGGTGGATCAATGGGTTTCTCACACCAGAATTCATGTTTTGGCCGTGTTAGGATTTGAACTGAGAGCCTAGCAGGCCCAATTGGCAACAAAAGAGTCAAGATGAGGACACCGGCCTGTGAGCAACTAAGGAGCTAAGTCATTCTCAGGACCTGAGGTTGTGCACCAGTGAGGGCCAAGATAGGCATAAATTCATAATTGAAAAATAGGATATGTATTGACATAAATGTGTGGATAGCATCTTGCGTTCCATGCACCCCTTCTCCTTATTTTGTGTCTAATACATGGAGGTATTGTGTATTTTACTGAGTATGGTGACAGGTATAACTCTGCTGACATGGATGATGCCCTGTTCCCATTGTTATAAGGTTGCCTATGAATTCATTCTCCATCCTAGCTGAGACCCAGGACTTCCATAGGAGAGGAAAACAGGTGTAAAGACTGGCTTCTAACATAAGCATGAATCTTTTGTCAGGTCTGAGATTTGAACTCAGATCTGGGTAACCCTGTTGCACTGTGGGGGAAGGGAAATCTCATCATCCCTGAAGACTAGAATGTCAGGTCTGGTCCAGGGCCTGATTTGAAGTTCCAGCAGTGAACAAAATAACAAGCTTACCTTTTTTAAACATAGGATCTCTATTTACATACAGGTGTGGTATGCATCTTGCTTTCAATGTAGTTATTATTTAATTTTGAGTCTTATTCATGGATGTATTGTGTATTTTATTGAGTATGGTGACAGGTATATCTGTGTTGCCATGGATGACAACCTATTCCCATGTCTATAGAGTTGCCTATATAGCATTCTCCATCCTCGATGAGGCCCAAGACTTTCACAAGACAGGAAAACAGCTGTAAGGATTAGTTTCTCACATCAGGATGAACCTTTTGTCATTGCTGGGAGTTGAACTCTGGGCCTAGCAGGCGCAACTTTCTAATGGGTCCATATGAGCACAACAGTTTTGAGCTACTAAGGTTCTAAGCCCTACCAAGGACCTGAGATTGAGCTGCGGGCTGGGGTTTGTGCACCATATTCATCCATTCATAAACTGAAGCTAGTATGCTAATAAATACCTATTTGTATAGAGAAGATGTGGCAAGCTGTGTTGGAATCCTATCTACCATGTGACTACCAATTCTTGGATCTTTCATAATGACTCGATTTCCTGAATGTAATTATTATTGTCACATTTCGTGAAGTCTTAATTAAAAGTAATTGTTGTGCCAGAGGTCTTGCCTATCATTTCCTATGTGAATCATGCATGAACTTCTCAACTCTTCCCTAGGACTGAATTCAAGCACCAGCCCGAAAAATGTAACATTTATAGACATTTTAAATATGTGATTTATATTTACATCTATATATTCAGTCTGTATCATGTTTGTTGGAGTGATTCACTATATATTATTATTGACTGATAGAATTAACATTTATTTTATGGACTGTGAGTGCACCTATATCATTTATTACATTTATTCCAATCTATTCTGTAGCATGTAGCTTTGCATACATATTATGTACATCATACCTGACACCTAGCACGTGCACAGAAATAGAAAACAGGTGTCTCACTTGGAATCTTACTCCAAGATGAAATATTTGGCAATGCTGGTACCTGAACTGAAGGCTTAGAAGTCCCAATTCATGAATGGGTGAGTGTCAGCATGGCAGCCTCTAGCCCATTCAGCTGCCAAGTGGATCCCAGGACATAGGATGGAGCCACAGGTTTGGCCAAAATAGCAGTACCTTTCTATATGGTATATATAACAGATATTTATATATTTATCTGGTATACAGATAAATATATATATTTAGATATTTTGATACTGCCAGTGATGTCTATGTGGAATTAAATGATATATACTACATTCGTACAGATTCGCTGGTCTTTAGTGAGGACTCCATTTAATGAATAGTATTCTTTTAATGCATAATAAACTATGAATTAAAATCAATCTGTGTTCTGTGATTATTGGGTCTAAATTTATACTAGACTGATTGATGAACTACTCATCCAACCATGACATTGATCATATTTCTCTGGCGTTCCTATGGACAAACAATAGTTTCTTAGGCTCTCCAACCCTTTGTATGTAGCATGACTGGGATTCAAACTCAGGGCCTAGGTGTCCATGTTGGCCTATGGCTTCGCTGACAGCCTGTCAGCCTTCAGCAATGCCAGATGACCTACAGGTTGCAGCAGTGTTATTTGGACCCGGGATGGTCACCATGCAAGCAAGGAAAACCGAGAAACTGCCATCTGTAGGTGGTTCCCTGGCTTTTTTTTTATTGTTGCTGTTTTCATTTTGTTTTCCTGTTAGCCCCTGAGGCCTAGTATCCCAGGATGGGCTGTGGGTCCAGAGACTGCACCATCCAAGCCTAGGTTGATGTTAGCTGAGGCAGAGTTGCCACGATATGAGTTCAAGCCCAGTGCTGGGCAAAAAATAATAATAAAAATAAATAAATAAATAAATAAATAAATAAAAATATTAAAAATAGCCTGGCGTTGGCTAAGGTTCAAGCCTGTAATCTTAGCTACTCAGGACTCTGAGAACTGAACATCACGGTTCAGAGCAAGCCAGGGGATGAAAGTCTGTGAGACACTTATCTCCAATAAACCACTAGAAAACCAGAAGTGGTGCTGTGGCTCAAGCATTATAGCACTAGCCTTGAGCTGAAGAGCACAAGGACAGCTCCCAAGGCCAGAGATCAAGTCCCATACATACATACATACATATATACATACATACAATACTAATGAAGCTCCCTGGCTTGGAATTCATGCCCATTTTTTCTGCCAGGCCTGGCAATGGAACTCAGAGTCTGGGTAACTCTAATTCACTGGGGGGATGGGGAAACTCACCCTTTTTGAAGACAAGCAATTCAGGCCTGTTCACTAGGCCTGAATTCAATCCCCAGCCCCGTTAATGTAATATTCATCCACATTTGAAATAATGATTAATATCTACATACTTATGTTTATTGCAATTTGCTTTGTGTGTTTATTTTATTATTTGTATTATTCATTCATTATTTTATTGACTATTATTACACTTATAACATGTATTAAATTGATTACATCTTATGAGAAATATACAGATTTGCATTGGTATTATATATCTTAATTCAGACGCAGGACATTCATTGAAATTCTATAATAGATCATCCCATGCTTAGAAAAACAGAAAGACTACATCAACCAAATTAATTTATCCCTAGGCACCCCAGTGGCTTACATCTGTAATCCTAGCTACTCAGGAGGTGAGAACTGGAAGATGAAGTTTGAAAGCCAATCCAGGCAGCAAAGCCTGAGAGATATCATCTCCAATTAACTGGTAAAAAGCCAGTCTACAGGTATGGCTGAAGTGGTAGAAAATCAGCTACGAACAAACAAGCCAAGAAAGAGTAAGCTGAGTTCAAGTGCGTGGAGAGGGGGGTAGGGGGATAAAGGGGAGAGAAATCCTCCAAAAACCGAGAACAAAACAACAGTACATAAATCCCATCTAATTTAAATTTATGGTACCAACAAACTGAAAAAAAGATCAAGCTTGTGCATTTGTATAATTTTACATGAGCCCATATGTTCTTAGGTACACTTCAAAGCTATGTTTTTAATAATATGTGATATATAAATTAATAATGTATATATATATATATATATATATAAATAAACTAAGAAACCAGCCAATGAAAAAATACTTCTGAATTAGTGCCTTAATCATGGCATTATAAATTATTTGTACAAAAAGTACGTTCGAGGTTTCTTTCTTTAGAATCAAATGTTTATTCATGTACCAGGCATCAGTGGCTCACACCTATAATCCTAGTTACTCAGGAGGCTGAGAGCTGAGGATGGCATTCAATGCAAGCCCCAGGAGAAAACCGGAACCAGTAGAAAACCGGTAGAAAACCGGAAGTGGTGATGTGGTCAAGCTGTAGAGTGCTCGCAAAGAGCTGAAGAGCGCAGGGATAATGCCCAATCCCAGAGTTCAAGCCCCACCACCGACAAAAAAAAAAAAAGGAAAGAAGTTTGTTCATACAAAATTCTAACATTCTGAGCCTTAGGAAACTTTTCTTCCAGGGTCTTATGCTCTTTAGGCAACTATTCCACAACTGAACTACATCTTAGTACCAATGTTTTTGTTTTTCATTTTAGAATCTAGTTTATTCCCAAAATGCTTACAAGTACCTACTGTCTTCACAGAATTGAGTGTTTATTCAGAAACTCAACCTTTGGTGGTATGAGGACTCCCCTAGTCTATTTCGTGGTAGGCACTGAGGAAAACTCACAAGACACAATTGCAGACATTTTATAATTATAAAAATAACTCTAAATAGAAATAACATCAACTGCCTGGCACGGGTGGCTCATGCCTATAATCCTAGCTACTCAGGAGGCTGAGATTTGAGGAAGGCGACTCAAGGCCAGCCAGGAAGGAAAATCTGTGAGACTCTTATCTCCAATAAACCTCTAGAAAACTGGAAGTGGTGCTGTGGCTCAAGTGCTTGAGCGTTTGCGTTGAGCACAGGGATAGCACCCAAGCCCAGATTTCAAGCCCCATGACAGACAAATAAAAAAATAGAAAAAATAAGAAATAACATCAACTGTCCCAAACTTCTAGGAAGAAATGATATCCTCATTTTCATTCTCACTCTTCATGGCATATGGTCAAAATAAAATAAAAATAAAATAAAAAAATATTTCAAATAAAGTTAAAGTGAACTTTAAAAAATATTTAAAATGCTAATGAAACTCCTTGGCTTGGAATGTGTGATTTTTTTTGTCTGCAAGGCCTGGGATTTGAACTTAGTTACTTGTTAGTGAAAACTCAATTTTATACTAAAATTTTCCTATTCATAACACGAATCATAATTAGAACAAAATACTGACCCTGATCTTAATCCAAATTATATGTCAATACTAATACTAACACACGTACACTAGTTTTAATTCATCCTAACTTGATTCAAATAAGCCTTCCAAACAAAGGTTTCCATTTTTTCTAATATCTTAGTCATTTTCTAACCCTAAACTTAATCTTAACTGGAACATTGAGAATAAATATAAGCCTAACTGCAAGTAGATTCTAATATTAATAGCAATATTCTAATGCACATTCATTCTAAATATTACCAGGCTTATTCTAAAATTTACCTTAAATTTGAGCTTCATTTTTTTTCTCCTTCAATCTAACCCTACCCATGGCTGGAATCCTAACCATAACCTTAACACTAATGGTATCCCAATTCTAAAATTTATGAAAAATGCTCATTTTGTGTCATCCTAACCAAAATTCCACTTGTAATTCTTGAAATAAATTGCAGGTTTTCCTAAATCCTACAGGTTTTCTAACTCTTATCTCTGAATCTATCTTATTCCATAAGATGAATCCTATCCCCATTGATCTCAAATCCTCATATTATGAAATACATTGTACTTACATTATCCCAGCTTTTCCTGAATTCCTAGAACCTAAAATAATTTCAGATTTACTTAACATTTTTCCCATTACTTTTTTTTTGTTGGTTGTGTGGCTTGATCTCTGTGCCTGGGCACTATCCCTGAGTTCTAGGCATGGACACGACCCCTGAGATCTTTAGTTGAAGGTGTGCACTTTACCACTTGAGCCACAACACCTCTTTCTGATTTTATGGTGCTTAATTGGAGATAAAATTCTCAGAGACTTTCCTTCCCAGGCTGACTGTGAACTGTAATCCTCATAAATCAGTTTTCTGACTAGCTAGGATAATAGGCGTGAGCTTCCAGTTTAATCCATTTCTTTACTCAATCCTCAACCCCTTTAACCAGAAACCTAATCCTAATCACAATCTGACTGAACACCAAATGGTTAATGTAAGGAAAATTGTCCAGACTCTATTCAATCACATGTTTTGCTTCTATTTCTTAGTGGAAAACTAAATTTTACCCTAAAGCGTATCCTTCCCTATCCCTAAGAAGAACTAAAACAGCAACTCACACTTTAAACGAAATTATACCTGAATGGTTAAAATAACGCCGACACTGGTTTTCATTCATTCTAAATTTGAGGCCATTCATTCTTTTTGAAATATGTTGCAGTTTTACACAATAGCTTACATCTTTTTTCTCATCATAACCCCAGCTCTAACTGGAACACCTTGCCTAATCCTAAGCCTACATATAACCGAATCGTAATGTTAATAGCTAGCCTCTATTTCACATTTATCCTATCTCTTGCTCAGCTTTTAGGTCTAAATTTTACTTGCGTTTTGAACCTAAATTTTCAAAAATGCTTTTCTATTTCCTCTCAAGTTTTATTTTTCATTATTTTTTTAAATTTTATTTTATTTTAATGAGGCTTACAGAGGGATTACAGTTACATGTGTAAGGTAATGAGTACATTTCTTGTTGAGCAGTGTTACCCCCTTCAGTGTTGTTGTCCCACTATCCATTCCCTCTCCCAGCTCCCTCACTCTTCCTTCCACATGATGAAAAGTTCTTTTTCAATATAATGTGTTGTGAGTATCATTGTTGCAATGGGTCATCCTGTGTTGAACCTAATTTTCTATTTATCTAACCCTAACTCTAAAATCTGTCTGGGATCTTAACCCTAACCATAATAATAATAATAGCTCAATTCAGAAGTTAGCAAAAAATACTCGTTTTTGTTCATCTTGTTAATCCACTGTACATATTGAATTAATTTGCAGTTCACCTTAAATTTTCCAAAGTAGATTACATGGGCATATATAAAGATGTAATTTGATGTGAAAAACAGAAGATCTTTGGAGGAAGGAGTAATTAAAAGGAAATAGAAGGAGTATAATCAAATGTTTTAAATATATTTTGGAAAGAGCATAATGAAACTGCCACTTCTGAAACATAATAACCATTAACAAAATAACTAAAAATTAATAAATAAATACCACACTGCCTTCCAATATTCTTTAAGAGAGCCATGATATGTCTTGTGAAAGAAATACTTGTATTAGATAAACTTTGTTCATGCATAATTTATATTGTTATTGGCCAATTAAGTAACTTAATGAATAAAAATTTATCAAATAATATTCCATGACAAAAAATATAAAACAGTTACTTCTTAATTGTTTGAGAAAAAGTTATAGTCATGAGTTTTAGGAAACTAAATTTTTATTTCCATACAAAGCAATGATTTAGGTTTACTAATCTATTATTTGTAGTATTTTTAGAGAACATAATTGGCCTGAAAAACAACAGTATATCGTGTCTGGGATGAGGGATATTTAAACATTGTCTTGTATTCAAATGAATACTTTGGTTTACTTTTTAAAATAAATGCAATTTTATCTCCTTTCAGAACAAGTACTTACCCTGCAATTAGGTATTTAAAAGCTAAATTTTCTATGTTTGATATATGTAGCTCTACATATTCAGAATGACATGATTTTCCTATTCGTAAATATCTATCTTCTGGGATTTTTGCTTCATCAATATAAATTTTCTCATGAGGTTGTTGTGAAGGCTCCAGTAACAAGTGTGGTAAAAAACATTTCCTGAATTCTAAATTTTAAATCTAATCATGTTAGCCTTTGATTATATCAATTATTGTCTCTTCAGAGCAATTCAACGAAAATAAATGCTACTTTTTAAACACTTCACTCACATTGTAAATAATATTATCATAGTTCACACAGAGACTAATCATTTCAAACTCACCATATTTGAAGATCTTAGTGTGAAGAATGTACAGAGAATAAGAGCCTTACACTCAGTAATACTTTTGGTTAAATTAAATTAAATACTATATCTGGATTTCCAAATTGGAGGTAAATCACATGGAAATAGGAATATAATAGAAAAATGATTACTTTGGGATCATTTTTCTTATTTTTTTCTTCTTTTTTTATTGTGAAAATACCTTACTGAGGAGTTAAATTACTTGTGCAAGGTAATGAGTAAATTTCTCATCAAGTATTGTTGCCTCCTCTTTATTTTCCTTTCCCATCCAGGAAGGGTAGAGATGGGAAAATCTCCACCTCCCCACCCCTAGCCAAAGTTGTAAAGTTCATCTTTCGACATAATGTCTTGTACATTACATTGTTGCAATGGGTCCACCTGTATTCCTAAAATTATGCAGCAAAGTATCTCTAATAAATATATTTTTCAATAAAATGTTTCAACCCTTAGTAAAGTGCACTATACTTTAATATAAATTCTATCTCAAAATAGAAATTCTGCAACTAATCTAATGTATGTTTTCGTGCACAAAATGCTGTTACTTCTAGTCTTGTTATGTTATTTTATTTATATTTTTTAGTTGTGACATGATCCCTAATTTCATTTATTACAAACTTCTGTAATTATACAAACCATGCCTTTACACATTAATTTACGTAATTTAATACACAAAGAAAATTAACTTTTTTCCTGGCTCCCACAGGTAGGGATGAGGTGCTTACGTGTATTAAATGAAAGCATTCTAAAAGAGAGTCTGTGTGGAATGTAAATTTGCAACATGAGGATGGGATCATGAGCACTTTCTACTTGGCTGAAAAGGAATTCTTGTTTCTACAGTACTTTCTTACCATTTAATCACACAGGGAAAGCCACAAAATTTGAAGTTCATATGAAGGAATTACATTCCTAAAAGATGGGGCAACCCTGCTCAAAAGTTCTATCTTATCACTAGTTCTTTGTGCTTGCTGGCTGATCTATTTCTCTATCATATGTTTCATGTTATTAAGTATATTAGCAAGTCAGCTGTCAGTACATTGCAGGAGACTATTGAAATCAGAGCTATTGCTGTGTAATATTCAGAAGAGAGGAAAAAAGATATATTGATCTCCAATTCCTCCCTTTGGGCTTCAATATACTAACTAATTGTCAAAACAATCACGTTAGATGTTATTTTATTTTCCCTATTTAATTAGAGATTAAGCAAGTGTTTTTCACAGTAAAAAGTGATGACAGTGTTATCAGAGCTCTGATATGAGCACCTTCTCCCCAACAAGTAATCCTCTTTGGACTGTAAATATGGAAGCCACACTAAAATTCTCTCTCTCTCTCTCTCTCTCTCTCTCTCTCTCTCTCTCTCTCTCTCCTTCTCTCTCTCTCTCTCTCTCTCTCTCTCTCTCTCTCTCTCTCTCTCTCTCACACACACACACACACACACACACACACAGCTGCCACCCAGACACATCAAAGATCAGTTCCATTCCGTTGTAATAATAGTTGATTGATATTTGCTCCATTGGTTTTTCTTTGCTTCAGGATATTGCCTGGACCTGTATGGTTCCCTCAGATCAAGTCCCTTGTTTTTAGTGTACTGTGTTTTTGTATGCTTCAGGCCAATTAACAGTACACTGAATACATTATCTTCAAACTTGACATTAAGTCAAACACCATGAATTCATACTACTATTCCAAAATACTAAAATGTATTGGATATAGAGACCAGAAAAACACCCACCTTGTTATTTTAGTTAGAATTGACATCATGAAATAGAAGAATGTTGATGAAGAACTGAGGTAAGAGAATGGGAGTTTGTGGGAAAATGTAGAACACTATGTGTGTTAGAGATACAGAATCATTTTCTGTAGGCTCATTTATTGAAAGCATGTAATCTTATATTGAAAGCTCAATTCACATATACAGTTTTCCAGCTAATTTGCTTACCTATCACTTCTGATCACAAATCCTTTTATGAATTTTTATAGTTTCTTTGAATAAATCACACGATTTGCAGGTACTTCTCACTTTAAGGAAAGACAGTCTGCTTCTACAACTTTCATTCTATGTGACAAAGCCTTATTTTTTGTTTCCTTGTTTGCTGAATAAATGTATTCATGAAACAGGATATTGACAGCAAATCTGGGAGTAATTTTCATTTTTTAACTTTCAAATATAATATAGATTTTGTATTGACTAGTCATTTTCTAAAAATGAGTGATATTCTTGAACAAAATATATTGTTGCCTTTAAGTCAATTGAGAATGGCTGTGGTAGTTGTGTCAAATTGACTTAAATAATATATTATTCATGTATAAACATGTGCACTGCACTTTTTTATTTTTATTTATATAAAATAGTTCCCAAGGTTTTACTTTAAAGTGATAATGGGGGTAATTGCCTTCCTATTCCAAACATTATATTAACTTCAGTAAAAGTACTAGAAACACATGATGTTTACAGGAGCAATATAAAAGATGGGAAAATATTTCTAAAGAGAATGATTTATTGATTAAAACATAGAATAGAGTAAAATAGTCAGGTCTCATGCTAGAGAATGCATAAATTTCATAGGAATGTAGCTTAAAAGTTGACTCAGAGATAAATTCATATTAATATTACTGAGATTTACATCACAATACAAGCAATATAGGTATTTTAAGGAAGTGGTCATTCAAGGCCCTAAATAGCTAAAGGATGAAGAATGAAATTGAAAATAGCAGAGAAAAACAATTCAACATGAAGATATTGTGATTTTATAATACTAATATGAAAGAAATGGAAGTTTTTTCTTTCTCAAAAAGACGTTTTGCCAGTAATTTCAATGTAAGGCATCAGTTGTAATGAGTCTAAAGTCATTTCCTCCAAGATATCCAAGAGTACTATACTCATCCTCTAAAGAGTAAATAATTATTTTAATTAGCTTTGCTTAATATTAATTTACATGTAGCAAATAGGTTAAAATATCTTCTCTATTTCTCTCAATATAATAACATACATTTCTGTCCCTTTGTGTTTCTTCATACAATCCTGAAATCACTACTTAAAGGAACACAAACAGAAAAACAAAAATAACTTCCACAACCATCACAAATCCTAAATTATGTGAACAAATCCACAATTTAAAAAATAAATTTGAGGAAGAGGAAAAGCACTGGCAGAATAACAACAGAAAATTACCCTAGCAATCTCTAATGAAACAGAGATTTAGAGTCCTAGAAGGTACTCCACATCTAGAGGGTCACAACAAGTCAGCTATAATTATAGATATACAGCTATAAATATAGACATATTTATAGACATACAATTCATAAGACTATTATACTCTCTTCACAAGAAAACAGAAATTTATGAGAAAGTTTCCCATCCAGGCAGGTGACTGCTGTGACTGTGTTGGCCAAAATATTCAAAAGCACATCTGCAGTGTGGAAATAAAAGGGCCACATGGAAAAAAGCAGGAACAGAATTGTACATCAGAGAACGTTACACATCAATACACAGAGAGAGTTCACCATAACACTGGACAGTCCAAACTGTCACTGGAACCACAAGTATTAGCATCACAATATCTCACCACAACTGATTTCTACTCCCACATTTAATTGTCTGGACAAAAACCTATTTCCAGAAAAACAAATCAAAACAAAAGACCAAACAAACACCTGGCAAATCAACCAAGAATATAGAGAGTCACCTAGTAAGATCATAGATTCCTCAAAAGAAAACCTCCAAATGGACAGAACAAATCAGAAAAATACAAAAGAAGTTATGTCAAGGTAGTATAATTCACACAGTAAATAACCAGGCATTGGAACAGACAATCAAGGAACTAGAAGATAGTTATCAAAATACATTAAAAATACTGCTGAAAATGTGACTAATGGAAAGATAGAAACCTTTATAAGGAAATTTGTGAATAGGATGAGACCAACCAAAGATTAGCAAATTAATTAATGGAAACTACAAACAGAAATATAAATAAATTCTGAGAAGACAAAGAGTCCAAGGAAAAAATGGATGCCTAGTTAAAAGATATGAGAGAAGACACAACTAAGAAAACCCTTGCAACCCCACTATCCAAAGAAAAAATGTAAAGAAAGTACATACAAGACCTAAAATAAAGCTTTAATAAAGAGATAGAAGCCCTAAAAAATGAACAATTAGAAGACAGGGAAATCAAAAACAAAATAGAAAGTCTCCCCAGCAAGTAGATGACATAGAAGATAATCTCAGGGTCAAAGACAGAAGAGGTCTAATAAAAGAGGAAATAATCATTTAGGACAAATCGAAGAAATAAGAAATGATCTTGCCAGAACTTCAAGACTCACTTAGAAGAGCAAATTTCGGGGAGATAGTTATAAAGAACGAGAAGAGCAGGAAACTACATGGAAGGGAAACATATTACAGAATTCTAGCAGAGAACATGCCAAGCATCCAAAAAGATAGGCTCATTCAGAGAAGAGAAGCCTTTAGAACACTGAACAGATAATTCTAGAACTGAAAATCCACTACCACATGATAATCCATTAGAAGATCATTAAATACCAATAATGGATTCTTAAAGCTTCCATAGAGAAAAGATTGTTTATAAAGGATATACATTCAGAATAAATACAGATTTCTTAGCTGATATGGTAAAAAGGAGAGCCTGGAATGATATATGACAACTAACATATTATATGACTACATGATATATGATATATGACTACTACATCATATTTGACAACTATGAACAACAACCAACTGTGAATATGGTCCCAAGCCAAACACTCCTTTACATTTAAATGATGTATAAAAATATTTATGACAAAGTTCCAGAGCCTGCCAGCAACGAAGGGAAATCCTGAATTAGGGGGCGAGGATGGGGAAAAATAAAGACATAAGACAAAGGATGGGGTGGGGAGGTCTGC
The DNA here is from genome assembly GCF_019054845.1 of Dipodomys spectabilis. Lineage (NCBI taxonomy): Eukaryota > Metazoa > Chordata > Mammalia > Rodentia > Heteromyidae > Dipodomys > Dipodomys spectabilis. Next base: position 3,989,217 of record NW_024870972.1, on the reverse strand, counting down.
AGCTCAAGACTGCAGCACCGTTTATTTTTAACTTTTTTTAATATATACTATTAAAAGTCAAGAGGTAACATAAGATTACAATAGTCCCAAAAAACAAGGAAAATTTTAATGAAAACAGAGTGTAGTAAAAACAAGACAAGTTCAACTGGTAGAATGTAAAACAAATTCTACAGACATAGCAAAACAATCCCTGGCACCTGGTGTTTTTTAAGTAAGCCAGTTTCTTGTACATGTCTGCAAGTGAGCACCAGGGTCAAGATGAGCTTTAAACTTTATTGTATGCTCCCAATATCTCCCCCATTTTGTTTAAAAAAGCGAACCCGCCTTTCTTAGGTTGGGTGGATTGCCTTGTCTGTCTTACCCCTCATAGGGAACTTCTTTAGAGTGAAGCTGAAGGCCCTGTCTTAGGTTGGTTAGACTGGCACCCCCTCTTACCTGTCTTTGTCTATAACACCTCTCGGGGGGAATTTTATTATATGGAGCTTGATCTTATGTAGCTGGCTGGCCAAACTCATAAAAGAATTTTGCAGTGTATGTATAATATAAGGAAGGCATAGAAAAACCATTAGCAAAAGCATTCCCAGGACAAGCAATGATATTAGCAATCCTTTAACATAAGTCAGGGAAGGGATGTAGTGTTGAACTTATTTAAACAATTTTTAGCAGTTTTTGTCACTTTAGAGTCCAGAGGTAGGGCTTATGTAGTATTATGAGCAAGCTAATTAAGATAATGGGCAGTTTGTACATTTTGTGTTAGTGCTACAGCAGCTGCAGCTGTGGAGGCAGCTAACGAAATAAAGGCCAAAACATCAGCTACAAGTAGCCCAAAAAATCGATGAGGGCACATTAGTTCTTTTAATTGTCTTAACACCTGAATGCCAGAATCTTTATACCAAGTTTTAGAAATAATTACAGGAAGCATAACAAAAGATGGTTGTCTAACAATAAGTATGGATTTAGTTATGCGGCTATATGAGCAATTAGTAAAAGAACAATTAATAGCAGGAAACATTAAAGTAATTAGCTCCAACAGAAATATTAAACAGTCCATACATAATGACATAGGGTGGTGATACACAACTCATAATTTTTTTAAAGGATGAATTGGGTCAGGTTATGTTGTTGAGTGTAGCCACCAGCATCCAAACATGATGTTGAGGATGCCCATTCATTCACCACAGTCCAAGATTGTACTTATTAGTAAAATTAGCTCCAGCCCAGTTCATTAATTGAGAGTTAGTTCCAGAAATATTGGTAACAAATGGCCGTATATGTCTGCACTTTATTGGATGAGGCTCTCCTGTAGATACTACTATTTGTGAAGAATTAATGCAACGCAGTATCATGTAGGATGGAGTAGAATTTGCATGAACTGGGTGCCCAGCTGGTAAAGATGTCATCTGTATATTGTATATTTGATTTTTGTGTTGGATCCAAACTTTTTGAGTCCTGGCTAGCATTATAATACAGCCTGGAATGGAGCCTTTAGAGCTGGTGGTAAAGCATAAAGGAGTTCCAATGCCTGAAGCTGAGATATTTCTGATCTTGGTGTGCTGGATGAAGGGATCGGGGCTGTACTGTATGCTGATCTATTGACGTGAATGAGTACTTCAACTCCCTCCCACAATCGGGGGATAAGGCATGTAAGCCCAATGTGTCAGCGTTTGTGTCATCTGAATGAGACCCCACAATCCTAAATCAATGCTCAGGCAACTAGCGGGATTTATTTTCTTCCTACAAAAAAACACAAACATGTCCTCCACCCCATGTTAAAACCGCATAGGGCCCCATGCCAATCACCTCTTAAAGGATACTTCCACTTAACTTGGGCAAAAATTCTTTGCTCTCTTCCCCCCCACGCCCCCCCCCCAAAGTGCTATGCTGTGGAAAGGCCATTATAATCCAAACTTAAAAAATGTAGTACAAATAAAGCATTAGAAGAATATTAACAGGAAAGAAGTGGTATAATTTCCCCCTTTTGATTTAAAAATTTGGTGTTTTAACAGCCCGTTGGCTTGTTTAACTATTTCTTTTCCTTAAGGAATATAGGGAATATCTGTAGAGTGAAAAATCTGGTAAAATTTATGAAAAGCTTGTCCAACATATCTCGGACCATTATCAGTTTTAATATGTTTAGGAAGTCCCATAGTGGCAAAGCAGTGTAGGGAATGAGAAATACAATGTTTGCTAGTCTCCCGGGCAAGAGGAGTAGCCATAATAAAATTAGAGTAGGTATATGGTAACATGGACAAAGTGAAGCCATCCAAAAGAAGGAATCAGGCAGTTTAGTCTACTTTCTTCATGATGGAGGTGGTCAGGGTAACGATGTAGATTTTTTTTAGGTGATTGTCAGACTGTAGCAGCACCAGCAACAGGGTCTCTCAGTGGCTCCAAGGGACTGCCACAAAACTTGTTGAGCTATAAATTTCTACCCAGACTGTTAAGGATACAAGTAATACATAGGCTTGGCAGATGTGGCCCCACTAGATTTTAAGACTATTTAGAAAATAGCCCAGGACAATTTACCAAGATGACAACCTTTCTAACTAGATAGTTTTTTTTTTAATAAGGGTGATTTTTAGGCAGATATAGAGGGCTCAGGCCTGTACTACTATTTTCCTTGCCTTTTTCTTCTGTCGATTTTTCCACATTTTTTTAATAACTCTGGTCCCTTGGTTTAAAAAGGGATGATGGGCGAAGATTTATCTTTTACAACTTTTTAAAGCTGACTTAGGGGTGTTGATCCTACCTAACCAGGAACCTATAACCTTAGTCTATTTTACAAAGAGGTTACCAGGGTTAGATGTCATGAAGAACAATATTTTAACTTTTGACAAATGCACAGACTTTTTTTTTCTGGCTACAGCAGTGTAGCTTGTTCAGCACTTTGATACGTAAAAGCATCTTTAGGAATGTGACCTCTAGTGACCCTAAAAATGTCTAAATCACCTGTGCAAGCCTTTAGACATATGTTAATAGAAACACACTTTCAGGCTTACAAACTTTTTTTTTTGAACAGATAAATTTTATGTAGCTGGTGTTAGCTCAAATGTTATAGCCCATTAGGGTTTTTGGCACATACAGGGGTTGGGTTTGAAGCCATCCTCCACATTTTATAATTTTAGCTTTTAAGTACTATCACAGATTACTGACAAGTTCCTGTCCCTACAAGGTAGATAGTCATGGACATTAGGCATGCTTACAAACTATCTTCCCATGACCTCCTGGCTCTGACCAATTTTTGAAGGGCCATGCACAAATGACTCTAGGATCTGACATTTTTGCCATCCAAGCAGTGGCTTACTGCCTCTGGATGCTCTTCCATTGTTTTTGTCCAAGGAATGTCTTCTCTACACTGGGATAAATGTCTTATTTGCATTTCCCTTAGCTGGTCACTGGACTCAAACTTGGGGCCTGAGTGCTGACCCTCAGCTCTACAGCTCACGGCTTGAACTCTGTGACTTTGAGTCCCAAAGCAATTCGGCTTGCACTTTTAGCATTCTGCTGGCTGAGTAGAGGTGACAGTCTCACAGGGACCATTTTCTGCCCAGGCTTGCTTTGAACCAGTTTGTAGATCAATGAGTCTTATAAAAGGCCACTTTACTCCAATGAAAAGCAATAAGGTGGTCAACATAGAAGTACCTTTTAAGCATGCTTTTACCTGAAACATATTAAGAGCCAAAGTTACATCAGACAAACTAGTAAGATTTTTTTGTGTTTTATTTTGGGCTTGCTGGAAACTTAATAAACCTATATGAGTAAACTGGAATAGCAATTAAGCAATTATTTTGATAATCATTATTTTTCCACTTTGAGGAAGAACAATTTTACTTTTAAACTTTATATCCTCCAGAATCCATTTCTAATTTTTAAGCCTCCTATTAATCTCTTATTATATTATATTTTAGGTTTTAGTTACATTTAAAAAATCCTTTAAAATCTTGAGGCCAAGGGTCACATTGTTTTTGGCTGTTTATTTTAAAACTGATACACATTAAAACTTTTAAACTTTAATGACAAATTTTTAATGTAAGAATTACAATCACCATTCCTGTACCAAAAAGTTAGACTTAACACCTTTATGACTTTTAAAAACATATCCTAATTATAGAACATTATTGAAAGTAAGTCACATTGTACAAATATGTTTTTAACCCTCTTTTTAAGTCCAAAGGGCAGTTTTAGCAATAGTAATCAGATCATCACATCACTAATTTTTATTAGCATATTTTTAGTATTTATCTGTACTGAAAAAGGACAGAACAAACCTGGGCCACTTGGCCCCTAAAGATAGGTTTTTGTTGTTGGCTTTTAAGTTTTTTTTTTAATCTCTTGGATTTTTGAATGAAAATACACAGTTTTAGACAGACAGAACAGGTAATGTTTTTGACAGTGGTAAACAAACTTTTATATTTAAAGGTTTAATATTTCTTTTCAATGTTGAGCAAAGAGAACTAAATTTTAAACAGCCAATGTATTTTTAAGCCAGATATCTTGATTACAGTGTAAACAGCCTTATGTATTTTAAAATACCAGATTTTTTATTTTTAAGTTAAATTATCCTTAAAAAGTCATTTAAAACAATGTGAAAATTTTTTTAAATTTTTGGTAATGTCCAAACCTCATAATCTTTTGCATGTTAAACTTAAACTTACCCAATTGTTATAGAATGTTGACAATTTTTATCTTAAACTCTTTTACAAACACATACAAAACACACACAGGTCTTAAAGCACATAAAAATTAAAATCAGTTGTATGTATATTTAAAACTGGTACCAATTTTAAAACAGAACTAGACAAGACAATACCCAAAGGCTGAGTTGGGGGCTAATGGGCCCCCAGTTTATCCCTACCTCAGAAAACATAACGAAAACACACCGAAGTAAACAAGACAAAGAAGTGGCCACAAAGACAAAATTAGGTTTCAGTGAATGGGGCAACATCTCATCACCATACACAAGTGGGACTCAAATCCACTTACCCGGGGACTCGAACCCCCTTTACTCACCTCCGGAGGATTTTATTTTTTTATTTCTTTTAATGTTGACCCAGGGGCCTTTCAAGGCAGAGGAGAATTTTTAGTCATCTTGGGACAAGGGAAAGAAGTCCCTAGCGGCCATCCCCTCAGACTGACAGGTTTTCCCCCATACTCAGACCCCCTTGGCCAAGACCCAAGGCTAAGATCTTGTTGGTGTCACTTGCAGGTGGTCAGTGGCAGTTTTTCGGTTGCGAGTTTTTTCTGCCAGCCCTTTTAAGTTATTGTTAGATCCTCCAGGTTTTTTACCCCCCACTTCTGGATCCAGAGAGGGTGGAGGAGGTGGCAATAGAGTAGAAAGGGGAGGCCAGTTTAAAGTGTAAGTAAAAATGGAGGAACTAGAGAGAAACATATTAAAAGAGGGTGTTAGCCAGTTTCCTCTGGACTCTCCTAACAGCAGGTGTATAACATAGCAGGACATATCACATATTTCTGAGTCTTAACTCTCATTATCAATGGACTTAAATTTCCAAATAGAAGACATAGATTTGATAGGAGTATCAAAAGAAAAGAAAAGACATATCCATGTAGTATCTACAAAAGACACATTTTATTGACAAAAACAAACACATACTCAAACTGAAAGTCTGGTTGGAAAATTTTCAAGCAAAGGGACACCATAAACAGGCCACAGTTGATTTACTAACATAAGATGAAATAGAATTCAAATTAAAATTAGTAGGAAGAGACATTACATATTGATAAAGGCAACTCTCCATTAGGAGGATATAACAAGTCTAAATATCAATACCCTGAATCCTGGAGCATTCCACTTCATCAACCAAATACTACATAACCAAAAAATGACATCTCAACACATCATTGTCATCCATGGATGACCTACCCAGGAAAAACTCAATGGAGAAACTACAAGCTTAATAACTACATTGACCACCTAGCCCTAACAGACATCTACAGAATATATGTTCAGCGTCAGAATATACATTCTTCACAGCAGCTCATGGAAGATTCTCCAAAATAGAACACATCTTATGTCACACAGAAATTCTGTCCAAATTGAAAGAAAAATTATTTGAATTCCCACATCTTGTTAGGCTATAAGAGAATAAACTTAGAATTAAACAGATAAAGCAAAAAAAAAAAAGTCAAACCCATGAAGACTGAATAACACGTTGCTGAATGACCAATGGGACACTGAAGGGATTAGAATGGAAATCTGAAAGTTTCTGGAATTTAACAAAAGTAAACAGACAAATTACTGGGACACAGTAAATGCAGTTCTTAGAGGAAACTGTATAGCTCTGAGTCCCAACATCAAGCAATTGGAAAATCTCAAATGAATATTTTAATTATGTACCTCAAGCTCCTTGAAAACAGGAACAAGCCCAAACCCAAAGCAGTAGACAGAAACAAATAAAAAATTAAATCAGAAATAACTAAATAAAGACAAAATAATACGCAGAAAGAATCAACAAATCAGAGATGGTTTTTTAAATAAATTAACAGACTTGACAGAACCATACCAAATTTGACTAGGAAGAGAACTTATATAGATAGATAAATAAAAACCCAGCAGATCGGGAGAAGATCTTTATTTGCTCTACAATACACAATGGCCTCATATTTCAAATATATTTGGAGTCCCAAAAGTTAAATCCCCCCAAAAAATCCTCAAAGAAACAACAACCCTCTTAATAAGTGGCCTAAAGATTTAAAGAGAGACCTCTCTAAAAAACAAATATGCATGGCCAATAGACACATGAAGAAACATGCAACATTTCTGGCCATAAAAGAAGTTCAAATCAAAGCAACATTGAGATTCCACCTCACCCCAGTTAGAATGACCATTATGAAGAAACCTAATAATAACAGATGCTGGGCTGGTTGGGATGTGGCCCAAAAGGAACATTACTACACTATTGGTGGAAATTTAAACTTCTTCAAACACTCTGTAAAGAAGTAAAGAGGTTTATCAGTAGAGCTCCCCTATGACCCAGCAATGATGGATCAAGAAATTGTCATATATATTCACAACAAAACTCTATGCTTCTGTCAGAATGAATGACATTGCTCCATTTGTAAGGAAATTGAATCATTTGGAAAACATAATAGGTCAAACAACCCAGACCCAAAATATCATAGGGTACACTTTTCCACTCATTTGGAAAAACTAGAATATGTCTAGGATATTCACAATAGCTCAATAGCAATATGTATATCACCATATAAAATGATGCTTATCGAAATGAGGTCCAAGAAAAGGATACAAGATGATTGTATAGTGAACGGTTTTTGTTATTTCTATTTAGTTTTTACCCTATGGTTTATTCCCTGTAGTCACTGTCTTTGATTTATGTATCCTTTGTCTTATACATGTTAACCTGATTTGGGGAAGGGAAGGGAAATCACAGAAATGGTGGGACAAAGATTAACCAAAGCACCACTGATATACAGTAGAAACTATGTTAGAAATGAACTTAACAACTTCGTAGGAATGGGATTTCAGGGTTGGGGGAAGCAGGAAAAAATGGGAAAGGGGTAACACTGTTAAAAATGTACTCATTACTTATATAACAGTAACCCACCCATCTGTATATCACCTTCATAATAAATAAACCCAAAAAACAATTAGAGAACTCACCCAAATAGAGAAAATTACAGACAAAAATGAAACAACACAACAGATATAAGCAAAATTGAGAATGTTATAAGAGAGTACTTTGAAAACCTTATGCCAATCACCTGGAGAATCCTGGAGAATTTGATGCTTTCCTATACTCCATCTGAACCAAGAAGTAACACATAAGAAGTAATGAAAATGAAATGTCAATAAACCACTTCCCATTCCAGAAAAAGCTAGGACTCAATGAATGTGACATGAAATTTAGGCCTGCAAAGAACATACAATACAGAGATCTAACTCTTCAATGGAATAGAAAGGGAAATGGAATTATCAAACATATTCTATGAAGCTAGATTTAGACCCTTCCCCAAATTACATAGGGACTCACCAAAGAAAGAGAACTATGTAACCAACTCTTTGATAAGCATTAATACAAAACTTCTTAATAAAATTCTCACCAAACAATTTCAGCAACTAACAAAAAAATCATATGGTATGACCAAATAAGTTTCATCTTAGGATTCAATTGTATTCAATACCCTTGTCAATAAACATAATACAAACCATCAGCAGAAGCAGGGACAAGAAACACATGATCGTCTACAGGGATGTAGAAATAGCTTTTAACAAGCTCTAATAACCCTTGATGATTAAAAAAAGTCTGATAAGCTAGGAATGCATGGAACATTCCTCAATATAATACAGAGCATATATATGATAGAGATAATTAGCATTTTCCTAACGGTGGAAGCATGAAGACATTAAAATCAGGAATGAGACAAGGATGTCCACTCTCTCTACTACTCTTCAATATGGTAATGGACGTTCTAGCAAGAGCAATAGGCAAGTGAAAAACATAAAGGGGATCCAAATAGCGAAGAAGTAAAATTATCCCTTTTTACAGATGAAATCATCCTGTATTTAACGGACCCTATAGTTTCATCCCTCAAGTTAAGTAAAGGTGATGCTAACCTTCAACAATGTAACAGGGTAAAAAACCCACAAGAATCAGTAGTTTTTCTGTGTTACCAACAATGGGAAAATCCAGGCTGAAATCCAGAAAACAATCTCATATATATTAGCCTCAAAATCAAATCTAATCTAATCTAAACAAAACAACAACAACAAAACTAGGAATTAATTAATTTAACTAAAAATGTGAAGGACCTCTACTGTGAAAATTTTGAATATTTAAATCACAGTCTGATAATGACCCAAGGAAAATAATACAATAAGAGCTCATCTCAAGTAAAATGAAGAGCAAGGACTATGAGCAGGGGTCAAGGGATAGAGCACTTGCTTGTCAAGCACCAGCTTCTGAATCAAAACCCCAGTACTGCCAAGGGATAAAATAAAGTATTAAAACATAAGGAAAGTTGAAGATAATAGTATGATGGATGACATGGAGGTACACACCTGTAATCCAAACACTTGGGAGACTAGGCAATAGAATTGTTCTACATAATGACACTGTATAAAATAAATCAATCTACATTTTTAAAGACTAGGGTGTAGTTCAAGTGTAATTCAAGTAGTTTTGCATGTGCAGGGAATTGATACAATGCACAAAAATTACATGCTTTAATAACTACAATGTCAGTTTATCAGTGCAGTACTAGATGCCCCTTGGCTGGAATCCCTCTTCAGGTAATGTAAGACAGTTGGTGCACCTGTCTTCTGTGCTGGACTGAGGGTGTTGCTTGGCAAACAGTGTTTTGATCTCCATTCGTGGATCCCACTTACAACTCTTTCTTTAGTAGACCCCCTACAAATCTCTCCCATCCCAATAACAGCCTTCTGGCTTTCAAGTGAGGTTATCTTTGATATCTCTTAGGGCTCTCCTCCCCTTTATCTGGAACTGCTCTGCTCCTGTACCCACATTCAGCGGCTTGTTCTGAGAAGAGTGGTAGCTATTTTGCTAGCCACCTCTATCCTCTGTCATCTTCTCCTCAAATTAGTCTTTGGTATCAGTATGAGTCTGCTCAGAGGGGAGAGCCAGCCAGGGCTGGCTTTGTATCATGATCCTCAGATCTCAGTCTCCTGAATAGCTAGGATTACAGGCGTGAGCCACCTGCAACTGCAGGTTGCAGGAACATTTCAAAGTAATGGAATAGCACAACTGCACATACATTCATTAGCGACTGCCCAGGGGTGAGCTAGATGCTTACACCAAATCCACTGACCTTGATATTGCCTTTGGTGTCCAAAAGGATGTTTTTGGACTTAAGGTCTCAGTGTGTGATTCTATTTTGGTGCAAACAGCACTTACATTTTGTGTGGCGAGCCTCCTGGCTTCATCCTCATATAGGTGGCAGGATTTTAAGATCTACCCCAGGAGGTATCCCCTAGTGGACATTTCCATGATGAGATACTCGTACTCTTCCTTCTCCATAACCTGGTACAACCTGATATTGTGTTTCCGCCATAACTTCTTAAAAATGTCCACCTCATTCTTTATCCGATGATGAGGACTCTCACTTCCAGAGTATTTTAAATGTCACGTCCTTGTCTGTGACGTGGGGATGGGCCAGCTTCACTTGTACATAGTTACCTTTGTCGATGATCTCTTTCATGAGGTATTGTTTGATGGTCTCCTCCCTCAAGGAGAAAGTAGGATGATACTTTGTGTTCTTCTATCCTTCTGCTATGATGGCAGGTAGCAAATCTACCTAAAATAAACTAAATAAATTAATGAAAAACCCAGAAAATTTTAAAAGAAATACCAAAATGTAAATGACAACCAGTCCCACAAACAACAAATCATTTAGTTTTGAGTCAGTCCAGCGGGTCATCAAGCAAGAGTTCCCAGCTCTGTTAACTGACATAGGTTGGAGCACAATGTCTTCCTATATATCCTGCATGGCCTCACACAATGGAGCAATCACAACCAGGCATTGTGATATCATGGAGGAAATGGATCAATCAGAGTCTGAGGTCAGAGAAAAAGTGGACCAGTCATAGCCTGCCAGCCTTGACAGCTGTTGCTAAGGAATCCAGCTGGGCTTGAGGTTATTCTGGTCATTATCATGGCATTTCTGAAATCACTAGGACAGTGGTCAAAATCCTCTGATTTTCTAGAGGACTACTGCATCTTATAAATTGCTTCTCTTGAGACACTAGCTAACAGCCTCCATTCTTGATGGCCACCTTATCCTATGTCTTGTTCCAGCAAGGGCACTGCACACTCCCTCCTTCTCAAGGACAGCTGTGTCTTATAACTTCCTCCTGAGAGGAAAAGTTCCTGGCTAGCTTCGAGCCACCATCCTCACAATTCACCTTCCTGAGTAGTTAGGCTTATAAGACTGAGCCATCAGTAAGTACTTAGCTCATCTCTTACATTTGGAGGAAGTATATTTGTTTGAAAGTGGATTTTAGATATTTCCTTTTAGCACTTTAAATTTGTTGCCCTTGCTGTCTAATAGTTAATTTAGTTTCTGATGAGAACTTTGTCATAATATCATTGAAGATCACTTTGGTGTGATGAGTTGTGTCTCTGTGCCTTGGGAGGTTTTCGGTCTTTGTTCAATTAGAATGTGTCTTAGTGTGGACCTGTATAATTATGTTAAATGACTTTTTGGGGCTGGTAGATTCCTGCATAGAAGGGTTCGTGCTTTCAGTCAAAATTGGGAAGGTACTGGTTATTATTCCTTCAAATACTCGATATTTCTTTTTTTCCCTCTGTACATTATACATATATACATTATAATACATTACATATTCACATTATATATGGAATATACATATTTATGCCTACATATTTATATCATACATACATTTATATACATATATTTATTTTTACATGGCTTCGACTTTTGTGATTGTTTATGGTAGGATGTTTAGATTATTCCTAGCTGCTCCATCAGAGTTAGAGTAAGCAAAGCTAGCCACACACACCACTCTCTCTCTCTCTCTTTCTCTCTCTCTCTCTCTCTGATTTCCTGCCTCTGTCAGTTCTCTGAGCAAAAGGCCATTGTTTATCTTCTAGTGTGGGATGTAATCTTTTGCAATGTCATGTTCTGCTTCAATGGCCACCACGCCTGCACCTGGAAGACCAGCTGCTCCAAAGTCAGCCTGCATGGGTGCACCTGCCTGCCTCTGTCTTGATGTCAGAGCCCTTGAACCTTCTGGGGTGGCCTTAGCAGATGCTCCCGTGCCAGGACTGATGACTGGTGACTGTGGGTGCCACAAGCACAGGCTCTTTTTTTTAATGCATTGGTGGTGCTTGGGGATGTTCCCCTGTTGGTGTCTATGCTTAGAGCAAGGCTGGGGGCTGCAGAAGCCTCACTATGGACTGACTTCTGGGTACAACGAATGCCACGGTTTTCTCTGGGCTCTTTTCAGAATATATGGGCAGGTTCAGGAGAAGAACCTGGGCTCAGGAGGCCCCTAAGCACAGGGTGGGCAATGGAGCTGTGAGGGGTAGGGTTGTCCAGGTTGGCAGGGGGCAGAAGATGAGCTTATATTAGTAGGCTGCTGGCTTATAAAAGAAAGGCTAGACTTGCTTGCTTCCAAGAAATATCCCTCTAAAAGTGGTTGCACCAGAGAGTCCCATGCTGGTCGGGGAAAACTGCTAAAGACTGCAGTAGATGGACCAGGATCATTTGGTCCTGTTTTTGAGCAACTAAATGGTGTCTCTGGCAGGGGGAATCTGAAGGTTCCCTAACACTGCATATCCAAGGAAGCCAGAGCCCAAGCAGACACCAGGGTTGGCCAGCTGTGAAGTGGACAGGCTGGTACATGAAACCTTGCCGGAAGGCTTTGCAGATTCCTCAACCTGGCTCACCTACTGGCACAAGAACCTGCCTAGCATCTCCTCAACCATAGAACTTGGAGACAGCAGATCTCCCAGCTTGGACATGCAATGTCCAGCTGTCAAGGGGCTGCTGTGGTCAGTGTGGGTCTGGAAAGAGTGCCACGCCTGCTGCTGGAAGGAGCAGATGCTCCTTCCAAGGCATCTGGGGGAAGGGGAGTCCCTGGAAATGGGCTCATGGAAAGGCTGATCTGTCCATCCCAAAGAGAACACCTCCAGATTGTTTGACTGTTTGGTTGGGTGGGGGATTCGCCCCTTGGAGGCAGTGGTATTAGGAGACAGTGTTGGTGAGCTTATCCCAAAATTAAAGAAATTGTTAAGGGAGCAAAAGGGTAAGGTTTGCTGAACATCCATGGCAGGTGGAGTTGAGGTCATGGCTGCTTCTGTCTTGAATGACCCACAGGCTTTGTCAGCAGAAGACAAGTGACTGGATGCTGGCATGGAGTGCAGTGGTTTTAGCAAATTTATCAGAGAGCCCTACTTGGCTTGTATGTCATTAAATAAGGCTAACACTGGGTGCAGAGTTATGGCTTTAGAGCTGGGCATCACAGCTTGATCATTTTAAAGTGCTGCAGACACCTTCTGGAAGCTGTTGGAACTTTAGGAGATCTGAGTACATTATGAGATTAGATGTGGACCTCTGAGCTTCATCCTTGTTTTGTGACAGAGCTGAGCCCTCCCTCCCTGCTGTCCTGGTGACCTTAGGGTGTAGGCTGGTTTCTGGCAGGTAGGAAAGTTTAGTGTGTCTTTTATTCCCTGAGCCTCACTCTGAAGGGCTGTTGTTGGAAGGGAGGATTGTTTCATTGGGAGGTCTTTCTTTGTGTAAGGCAATCTACATAACTCAGAGCACATCTTGGCTTTCTCTCTGAATGTTTAATTTCTGTGGAAGACTGGTGCCTGAAAGGCCTCACAGTTCAAGGCTCCAGGGGCTTTCTAGGTTTCCAGATATATCCATGGCTTGTTCTTTTTCATCTTACAAAGACAGCTCCAACTTTCTCCTTTAGTCATGTTCTACTGAGCCCTTTGGCTCTGGCATAAATGAGGAATAAAGCAGGGCTGTCATGTTGCTAAGGAAAGCAGACAGGACTGCCTTATTGCTGAGAAAAAGTAGGCAGGCCAGTCTTGTTACATAGTTTCATTTTATTCCCCAATGTTGGTAAATAAAGTCTCCAGATTGGACTTCAGGAGATGCCCATTATCATTGCTCTGTTCCTTTTCCCTACTCTTAAAGTACTGCCTTTCCATTTAAATTCATTTTTACTTTTACATTTTCTCAGAAGCAAAGAAGCAATTTAAAAACCTATATGTAATGTTAATTTTTATTCTTGTTTTGCTAAAATACAGGAAGAACATGTCAATTCAAGCAATATAAAATGGCAGATGGCATGAGTTTGATCTCTGTCCCTCTACTGTTGGTCTCTTGCTCTACCCTGCGGTGACCACTGCTACTAGTTAGTTATGTATGCCTGTATCTAAACCAAATGTGCACAAAGGATAAGCTATTAAAAAGAGACTTGCCCACAGCTACCCATCGTTCCCCAAACTGCTATCTTAGTATGAGACCAAATTTTCATTCACACTATGGAGATTCAAATTTCTACACTCAGGTTCACAGACTGAGCCAATTCTGTGCTGGAACCACATGACTGAAGGTGGTAGCTCATTGTTCACTAAGGAAGAAGTCTGCAATAGCTGGAAATCTGCCCTCTGCCTTTCCCATTAAGTCATATATCAAGTATGAGGATTAAAGAGTTACACAGGCATTTTAGAGTTTAATAGACTTTGGGGATTCACTTTTGTAATTCCAAGTTTCGCTTCAGATCAAATTTTGGTCCTGCACAGCAGCAGCTCAAGAGGAAGTGATGTCCAGATCTTGTGTAAATGTCACAGACTGTTTTTACTGAATTATCTTTTTCCTACCATCCACACCAGTGGCCAGATGGGGGCTTTCTTACAGCTAGCTGACTGAAAGCACATCATTGGATTTAGTTTATACCTAGTTCTGAAGCCTTGTTCTGGAATATGGCTGTTTCAGTCTTAGATTTAGAACTCCCCTCTTTCTACCCCTCTCTTTCTCCTTCCTCTCTGTCCTTCAATTCAAATAATCATTTGTTGAAAAAAATGATTGGAAAATTGTCATAACTTTAAACCGTAGTGTCTACCTTCCAAGCCTGACAATTATGTTAAAATAGGTGGAGAACAAGCATGATACAAAGTAAATGCACATACATATGCGCACATCCACACACACAACTACACCAGATAGACACATACATACACACAGAAACACAAAAAAAAAATCACAGGACATTTGAACCTTGTTTCTTAATACTTTTTTTATTTATTTTATTTTATTTTATTTGTGAACATACTGTACAGAGGGGTTACAATTACATGGGCAGGATAATGCATATATTTCTTACCAAGAATTGCAGCCTCCTCTTTTATTTACCCTTCACCTCCCTTCCCAGCCTCCCCCCTCCCCCCCACGCAATCTTTCCCCCCTTCCCCCCCACTGACATTGTAAAGCTCATTTTTGACATGACAATTTGTACTTCTCATTGTTGCAACAGGTCCACCTGAATCCTTAAACGACTTGTTTTTCCCCATCTCCTCCACAAGTTATACTGACATCAAATATAGTGAAAGCGGGGGTTATACTATGGGGGAGGGACATACAAAGCAACAAAGAATTAATCTTATAAATGAATTAGAAACACATGCCTGAAAGAAAAAATCATTAAAATACATATCTAAGGGTTCATTTTCCTAAAATCACATTATCTGACCTTTTCAGCTTGACTCATACATATACTAGATATTGCAAATAAGGGAAACCATGGGACCTGTGTTTCTTTGGGCCTCGCTTACTTCACTTAATATAATTTTTTCCAAGTTTTTCCATTTCCTAATAAATGGGGCAATGTCATTCTTTCTGATGGAGGCAAAGAATTTCATTGAGTATATATACCACATTTTCTTGATCCATTCATCTACTGAAGAGCATCTGGGTTGGTTCCATATCTTAGCTATGGTAAATAATGCTGCAATAAACATAGTTGTACTGGTAGTTTTAGTGTGGTCTTGTTTGTAAACATTTGGTTAAATGCCCAAAAGTCAGATTGCTGGGTCATAGGGGAACGCTATGTAAAGCCTTTGAGGAAGGTCCATACTGCTTCCAAAGTGGTTGAACAAGTTTACATTCCCACCAACAATGAAGTAAGGTTCCCTTCTGTCCACATCGCCTCCAGCATCTGTTGTTGTTAGAGTTCTTAATTTTTGGTATCGCAATGTTGTTTTGATTTACATTTCTTTTATGGCTAGAGATGTTGTGCATTTCTTCATGTGTCTATTGGCCATCCTTCTTTCTTCTTCAGAGAAGTTTCTCTTTAAGTCTTCTGCCCACTTATTTATTGGGCAGTTGTTTCTTTGAGGATTTGTTGTTGGGGGATTTAGTGTTGTGAGTTCCAAGTATATTTTAGATATGAGACCCTTGTCCATTGTATGGCTAGTAAAATCTTCTCCCAATCCGTAGGCTTTCTATTGATCTTGCTAGCTATGTCCTTTGCCATGCAGAAGCTCTGCAACTTTATGCAATCCCATTTGTCCAACCTTTCTTTGATTTGTTGTGTTTCTGGGTCCCTATTCAGAAAATTTCGGCCTTAGCCAAGGAGACCTAGGGTTTCTCCTATTCCATCCTGTAATGTTTTCAGAGTGTCTGCTTTGACTTCGAGGTCTTTGATCCATTTGGAGTTGATTCTGGTGCAGGGTGATATATAAGGATCTAGCTTTAGTTTTCTACAAGTAGTTAACCAATTTTGCCAGCACCATTTACTGAAGAGGCTGTCTTTCTCCCATTCTATTGTTTTAGCTCCCTTATCGAAGATTAGATGGCTATAAGTCTGTAGGTTCATTTCTGGGTTTTCAATTCTATTCCATTGGTCCTGAGGTCTGTTCTTATGCCAATACCAAGCTGTTTTAATTACTATGGCTTTATAGTAGAGTTTGAAATTTGGTATTGATATTCCTCCAGCAGTGTTCTTTCCATTGAGGAGCGTTTTTGCTATTTGGAGTCTTTTATTGTTCCATATGAATTTTTGGATTGCTTCTTCCATTTCCTTGAAGATTGAGGTTGGAATTTTGATAGGTATCGCGTTGAATTTGTAGATAGCCTTGGGAAGTATTGTCATTTTCACGATGTTAATCTTTCCAATCCAGGTGCATGGGAGGTTTTACCATTTTTTTAAGTTCTGTGTTGATTTCCTTTTTCAAGATTTTAAAGTTTTCATCATAGAGGTCCTTCACTTCCTTGGTTAAGTTAATTCCTAGGTATTTTATTTTTTGTGGGGCTATTACAAATGGAGTTGCTTTCCTAATTTCAGCAACACTTTTCTCATTGTTGGCATACAGAAAAGCCATTGGTTTTTGGTGGTTAATTTTATTACCTGCTACTTTGCCAAAGTTTTGAATCAGCTTGAGTAATTTGGGAGTGGAATCTATGGGATTCTTTAAATAGAAGATCATGTCATCTGTAAAGAGGGAGAGTTTTATTTCTTCTTTCCCTATTTGGATCCCTTTATGTCTGTATCTTGTCTTATTGCTGTAGCTCAGCATTCTAACACTAGATTGAAGAGAATTGGAGAGAGTGGACATCCTTGTTTTGTTCCTGAGTTAAGGGGAAATGGCTTTATGTTTTCACCATTAATTATACTGCTGGCTGTAGGTTTGTCATATACAGCCTTTATTGTATTGAGGAATGTTCCATGGATTCCTAATTTTTCCAAAACCTTCATCATAAAGGGGTGTTGGATCTTGTCGAATGCTTTTTCTGCATCTATTGAGATAACCATGTGGTTCTTATTCTTGCTCCTGTTGATATGATGAATAATATTCATTGATTTGCATATATTGAACCAGCTTTGCATCCTTGAAGTGAATCGTGTTTGATCGTGGTGTATGATTTTTTGGATGAATTGTTGAAGTCGATTGGGCAAAATTTTGTTGAGAAGTTTTGCATCAATTTTCATCAAAGAAATGGTTCTATAGTTTTCTTTCTTTGATGAGTCCCTGTCTGGTTTGGGATGAGGGTTATGATGGCTTTATAGAATGTGTTTGGTAGTGAGCTTTCTCTTTCAATTTCATTGAAGAGTTGGAGGAGTATTGGTGTGAGCTCTGCTTTGAAGGCCTTGTAAAATTCCACTGTAATACCATCTGGTCCTGGACTTTTCTTTGCTGGGAGGTCTCTTATTGCTGTTTCTATTTCAATGCTTGATATGGGCCTGTTAAGATGGTATAACTCATCTTGGTTTAGTTTTGGCATATCAATATTTGGGAGGAAAAGTCCATTTCTGTCAAGTTCTCAAACTTATTACCATAAAGTTTTGAGAAGTTATTCCTTTAAAATGTTCTGAATCTTGATTTTTTCCGTGGTGATGTTTCCATTCTCATCTCTGAGTTTATTTATTTGGGTGTGTTCTCTTCTTTTTCTGATAAGATTTGCTAAGGGTCTGTCAATTTTGTTAATTTTTTGAAGAACCAACTCTTTGTTTTGTTGATTCTTTCTATAGTTTTTTTGGATTCTAATTCATTTAATTCTGATTTAATTTTAATTATTTCTTTCTGTCTACTGGATTGGAGTTTATTGTTTTTTAATACTTTAAATACACCAAAACATTTGATGCAGTCAGAAAATCACTTGTGCGCATGTACACACTAGTTTATCCAGGCTTTCTTTGATTTCTTGTGATTCTGGATCTTTAGTTAGATAGTTTGGGCCTGTGTTCTAGGATCCATGGTGTTTCCTCTGCCACTTCTTGTAATATTTTCATGGCTTCTGGCCTTATATTTATGGCTTGGCTTATGTGGACACCATTAATTTGATCTGCCTACAATTCCTTGCTTCACAGAGACAGCAAAGTGGTACCTTTTCTAAGTAAGATGAGGTGGTTCATGGTGGTTTAGAAGGGGGATGGATACTCAGAAGTGTGAATATGTAAGTCATAGGTGGTAGGCTCAGGCATAATTATTTTAAATTACATTTTTCATTGTAAGTACAATGAATCCTAATCAGTGACATTTTTTTTCATCATCTCTCCCGTCCCTGAAACTCAACTCGTTCCCCTCAATTTTCCTAGTTTCATTGGATATGAGATGAAAATTGTGACTTCACTTCATTCACCTCCTCCTGCCTTTCAAGTGCCAGTTTCCTTATACACATTTTATTGTACTGTTAGATTTTCTAAAGGATTACACCATTTAAATTCTTTCCAACATATACTGAACTTCGTGAAATATATTTATGTATATGTGCATACAATACTCTGTATGTTTACATATAGACCTGGCTTCCACATATGAAAGAAACCATGCACCCTGACTTCACAAATTTTTTTCCAGGTACATCCATTTCTTTATAAATGATGCAATATTCTAATGGATGACTAAAATTACTCTGTGTATATATACCATATTTTCTTGATCCATTCATATATTGAAGGCATTTGTGTTATAACTCTACCTTGACAATGAACATAGTTGTTTTGTGGCTATATTTTTCAGTGTAGTTGAACAAGTTTATATTCCCACCAACAATGTTTTGTGATCAGTCTAAAGTGAGATCGAAAAAGAGCAGCAAGTCAAGTGGTTGTGTATTTTTGTTGTTGTTGTTGTTGTTTTTGTTCAGTCGTGGGACCTGAACTCTCGTCCTGATTACTGAACTTCAGCTCTTCAGCTCAAGGATAGAGCACTATCACTTGAGCCACAGAACCACTTCCAGCCTTTCTGCTTATGTGGTGCTGAGGAATCAAACCCGGGCCTTATGCTTGCAAAGCAAGCACTCTATCACAGAGCCACCGCCCCAGCGCGTCTCAAGTGTTTTGGTTTGCATTTACTTTATGGCCAGAGATGTAGCACATTTTTTATGTGACTACTGGCTATTTTTATTTCTTCTGGGAAGTCTTACTTAGATGGTTTTCCCATTTGTTAATTGGATTGTTAATTCTTTGCTAGTGTAATTCATTGAGCTCTTTGTATATTCTAATGTAGACATGGCAAAAATCTCTGCTTCCATAGGACCTCTTTAGCTTGCTAATGATGTCCTTTGCCATGCAGAAACTTCGTAGTTTGACACAATCCCATTTGTGAATTCTATCTTTGAGTCCAGGCATTATTGAGGGTGAACTCTGTATTCTGTTCAGTGGGAGCCAAGATTAGCAAGGCTTATACTTTTGGAACAATACTTCCTAGAGTTCAATCCTAGTCATGGGCAGGTATTGTTGCCCCAGTTTTACAGGTAGAAAGGTCAAAATCTAACATTTTTTTCTGATTCGTTAAGCCACACATCTGGTCAAAGCATAGTCTAGAACCTATATTATTCTTGTATAGTCTCAAGATAGGTTTTCCTAGTGACTTTCTTTCTTTATATTTCTTCCTTAACTCTTTACATCTGGTGTACAATATGATGGCTAATAATCACATGGGTATGCTGAGCACTGTAAATTGTGGTGCTGTATTGATTTTGCTGTAAGGATAATGTTTACCATGGAGTTGGAACACTACATACAAAATAATCGGGGAACTATATTTTTGTTTTGCAAGTCCAGGGGCTTAAGCTCAGGGATTGGACACTGCCCCTGATGGTCTTTTGCTCAAAGCTAGTGATCACTATACCACTTAAGCCACAGCTCTACTTCCAGGTTTTTCTGCTTAATTGGAACTGAGGAATCAAACTCAGGCTTTCATGCATGAAGCTAGGCAAGCACATTACCTACTAAGCCATCTTCCAGCTCTTCAGTTATTTTTAAATGCTGTTTTTTTCAAGTTTCCCCCTTTCTTGTTCATGCTGGCTTTGAACTGTGATCCTCAGATCTCAGGTTCCTGAATACCTATGATTACAATCATGAGATACTGGTGCCTGTTAAATGGTGATTTTTAACCTACTTTTAATTTTCCTCATTGATGAAACAGCTGAGTAGATAACATAAAAAAAAGGAGAAAAGCAGAAGAAAAAAGCAACAGTAGTAGATACTAGAAAAGGAAAGGAAAGTAGTACAAAATTGGCAAAATGAAGTAAAGATTGCAATTTAATTAGTACCAATAGACCAATGTTGCTTTTTTATTTTACAAACGTATAGTACTGTTACATTGCATTAACACTAAGGGAATGAGGGAAAATGCAAACAGTTTAAAACATTTGAACAGTTCTGTAAACTATACTTATGCTAACACAATTTATTGTAAAAAAAAAAGATGCCAACAAGGCCAAGTGTGAAAACATGCTTGTAATCTCAACTTTTAGGAGCTAAATTGGGAGGATTGAAATTTGTTATATAGATTATGTAAAAAAAACAAAAAAAACAACTATGTTTCTGAAATAAGAGAAAGAAAAAAAATAAAAGGGAAAAAAGAACTCTAACCAAATATTTCCTGGCAAATTTTGTCAAAGAAAATACCGTCTTTTTTTTTTTTTTTACCCATTGTTAGGTGTCAAACCTGGAAATTTGCCCATTGTATAAAAGTCCTTTACTACTTAAGTAATGTCCCAAGCCTTTTTATTTAAATGGTGATTTTCAGTTTGGTTGGTTAAGAGTCTTTCTTCCTCCTTCCCTCCCTCCCTTCTTTCCTTCCTTCCTTCCTTCTTTCCTTCCTTCCTTCCTTTCTTTCTTTTGTGAGGATAGGCCATGCTTACCTGGAATAATTGGTATATGCCACCTCACCCAATATATCCATTTGACTGCTCCAGAAAGTTTTAACAAAGAATAAACTCGTCCTAATTAACTTCATAAGTCCCATGACAAAATTTTAATGTATTTATAGTAATTTTACTTATGAAGAGAAAGGCAAAAAATCCTAAACAAAACAGAATATGTATCAGAAATGAAGGAAAGTTTAAATTTATTATTTTTCCATTTTTCCTGTGTGTGTGTGTTTTCATGAAGATTTCACATAGGCTTCACACATGGCAATCAAGTCCATGGTAATCAAGTCATTCTACCACCAAACCTCAAACCCACTTATGTAGTTACAATTTAGAAAATCTAATGCAATTTATCACACTGAATAAAGAAAAAATACCATATAATCTCAATAGATGCTGATACAGAAGCATTTAATAATATTTTTTATATTACTGAATAATATTTTTAATATTACTGAAAACTCTGACACAAGCAAATAGCTTTAGCTTATGTAGAATATCTTTCAAGCAGCTACGATATTCTTTAAAAAAAATAGGTGAGGTATTTCTGAGAGAGATTTGTTATCAATGATGATATTCGACAATACATTT